>NW_015387412.1:212626-251899 GCF_001527695.2 Protobothrops mucrosquamatus
CAGAGCTTCCTCCTACTCAAAACTACTTGATTCTAGCAAGAAAATATAAGGGGTGAACTTTCCCCTTCACAGTGCTCGAAGCCAGCTGCTTAGCTGAGCTTCAGAGCAAAAATTTCCTCAGCTCCGTAGGAAAAACAAAATGGCGGCCGCAAGTATTTCTGACCGGGCCCGATCAGAAACGAAGCCACGAGGCTTCAGGGTGTGGCTGCCAGCATGAAGAGCGCTCGCGCGCTGTCTTTGGGGGTATAAAACAATTGAAAAACCCCCCCAGGGCCAATGAAAAGGCAAAAGATTTCTCCCCTTTTAAATAATAATAGGAATGGCTCAGCAATATAAGCTGAAGTGAGGGAAGGGAAACTAGCCACACACCCCCAGTCCTGGAGGGGAAAAAACAATTCAAAACAACCCTAAAGGAGAGGGGAAATGAATAATTTCTGAGGGGAAACTTAAACTAATCTCCAAATTAAGAAAGAATCCACCTATGAGCCAAAAAGGAAAATCTAGCCTGACCTGCTCCAAACAGACAAGAGAGTCAAGAAATCACGTAGTCATGGGCGAAGACCAAGATGAAAACTGGGAAGTCCCAGACAAGAAGGCGGCATGACAACTTGACAACTTGGTCTGATTGGGCAGTAGGACTGAAATAACCCATAGGTGGATTCTTCCGCAGTCATGTTGGAGAACAGGTCCTTTGCTGGTGAAAGTGAAGTGAAGTGAAGTGAAGTAGCCAGGTGGATTTACTCTGTTCTCTTCTGCAGCTTCCTCTTGATTTTGTCAAGTGCTTGCTGGAATCTCTCCCAGATTTTTCAAGATGTTAAATGAGGCAGAAATGACAGAATAACAGAGTTGGAAGGTTCCTTGGAGGTCTTCTAGTCCAACCCCCTGCTTAGGCAGGAAACCCTCTACCAATTCAGACAAATGATTGTCCAATCTCTTTTTTAAAACTTGCAGTGTTGGAGCATTCACCGCTTCTGGAGGCAGGTTGTTCCACTGATTAATTGTGCTGACTGTCAGGAAGTTTCTCCTTCATTCCAGGTTGCTTCTCTCCTTGATTAATTTCCACCCGTTGCTTCTTGTCCTGCCTTCAGGTGCTTTGGAGAATAGCTTGACTCCCTCTTTCTTGTGACACCCCTTAATTATTGGATGACTGCTATCGTGTCACAGCTAGTCCTTCTTTTCATTAAACTAGGCATATCCAATTCTTTCAACTGTTCCTCATAATTTATGAAGCAATGAAGCTCCATAATTATGAGGTTACAAATAACTCACTGTTGAGAAAGATGGAAGGCAAAAGGAGAAAGGGATGGGCAGAGGATGAGATAATAATAATAATAATAATAATAATAATAATAATAATAATAATAATAATAATAATAATAATAATAATAATAATAATAATAATAATAATAATAATAATAATAATAATAATAATAAAGTTGGAAGGAACCTTGGAGGTCATCGAGTCCAACCTCCTGCTGAGGCAGGAAACCCTATACCATTTCAGACAAATGGCTGTCCAGTCTCTTCTTAAAAACTTCCAGTGTTGGAGCATTCACCGCTTCTGGAGGCAGGTTGTTCCACTGGTTAATTGTTCTCATTGTCAGGAAGTTTCTCCTTAGTTCTAGGTTGCTTCTCTCCTTGATTAGTTTCTATCCGTTGCTTCTTGTCCTACCTTCAGGCGCTTTGGAGAATAGCTTGACTCCCTCTTCTTTGTGGCAGCCCTTGGAAGACTGCTATCATGTCCCCCCTCGTCCTTCTCTTTGTTAAACTAGACAGACCCAATTCCAGCAACCGTTCCTTATATATTTTAGCCTCCAGTCCCCTAATCATTTTTGTTGCTCTTCTCTGTACTCTTTCTAGAGTCTCAGCATCTTTTTTACATCGTGGTGACCAATGATTAGACAGTGTCATTGACATAATGAAGATGTATTTGGGCAAACTCTGGAAGACAGTGGAGGACAGGAGGACCTGGTGTGCTGTGGTCCACAGGGTCATGAAGAGACAGGCACAACTTAGCAACTAAACAAAAGAAATCCATTCAAGTGCACAAACAGAATTGAAAGCAACCCAAAATTCAGGTTGAGTATTGACTATCAGCTATTATAGCAATCAACCAAAGAGGATGAAACTTTTACAAAGCTGCTGGTTCCTTCCTTACTATTTCATGTTTAGGGAAGGAATATCTGAAGCAGGAAGTATCCCTACCTCAAATTGTCCTCCCTCTAAGTCAGACATGTCAAACTCGTGACATTACATGACGTCGCGCAACGTATCAGGACTGTTTTGCCATTGCTGGCAATGGGGTGGGTGCAGAATCCACATGACATGTCCGGGCCACAGGCCGGTAGTTTGACACCCCTGCTCTAAGTTGTGGGGATGGAGAAGGGGAATTGGAGGTGGCTAACAAAGAAAGAATTAATCTCCCAGTCTACACAAGAGCAATTGTGTGAGGCTTAATACCTAATATGCTTATGAGTCATGCTTACACAAGCAATCATCAAGGATAATCCAGAGGGGAATGTTTGTGTGTTAAGAATTTGAATATGGTGACTTTCAGCCCAAGATTTCCAATAAGTAATAAACAAAACACAAAGTAAAACAGTGTGAATCTAAATGTTCCACCAACAGTTTAATCTATTTGGTTTATAGATTATAGATAATATATTATATATATTTAGAGGACAGGAAGACCTGGAGTAACGTTGTCCATGGGATTGTGATGGGTCGGACGTGACTTCGCAATTAACAACAACAACATTATATATATTTAATAGACTGGGGTTAAAACATATGAAGAACAGTTGCAGGAATTGGGTATGTCTAATTTAAGAAAAAGAAGGATTAGTGGTGACATGATAGCAGTCTACCAATATCTGAGATATTGAGAGGGAGGTCAAGGTATTTTCCAAAGCACCTGAAGGCAGGACAAGAAATGGATGGACACTAATCAAGCAAAGAAGCAACCTAGAAATAAGGAGAAATTTGGTAATGCACCCACAGTTCAACCCTGAGCTACAGATTTTCTCTTCTATCAGTTTTCCAAAGCTCTTAGCATCACGGCAAGAAAATATTCAACATTTTTAGACTAACTTCAATACCTGGGAAAAAATAATCAAAAAACAGATCTGTGAACATCTAGAAACAAATAAAGTTACAACCAGCAGCCAGTACGGGTTTGTTAAAAACAGATCATGCCAAACCAATCTTATTTCATTCTTTGACAAAGTGACTAAATTGGTAGACCAGTGAAATGCTGTGGACGTGGTATATTTAGACTTCAGCAAGGCTTCTGACAAACTAGACCACAACCTGCTGCTTGGCAAACTAGAAAAATGTGGGATAGACAGCATCACCACCAGATGGATCTGTAGCTGGCTGGCAAACGGTACTCAACGAGTAGTCCTTAATGATACTACATCTACATGGAGGGAAGTAAGCAGTGGGGTACCACAAGGTTCTGTCTTAGGCCCAGTGCTCTTTAATATCTTCATAAATGACTTAAAGTATATGAGGGAATAGAAAGGAACTTATCAAATGACACTAAGCTGGCAGGAATAGCAAACACCCCAGAAGACAAGTTTCGGATCCAAAAAGATCTTGACAGACTTGAACAATAGGCCCTATCCAACAAAATGAAATTGAATGTGGAGAAAAGCGTTTACACCTGGGCAAGAAAAACTAAAGGTACAAGTACAGATTAGGTGAAACCTGGATCAAAAACAGTAACTGTGAGAGGGACCTTGGAGTCCTAGTGGACGATTACTTAAATATGAGCCAGCAGTGTGCAGCAGCATCCAAAAAAGCTAATACAACCCTTGGTTGTATAAACAGAGGCATTGAATCAAAATCATGTGAAGTGTTAGTACCGCTTTATAAAGCCTTAGTAAGGCCACGTCTGGAATATTGCATCCAGTTTTGATCACCCCATTACAAAATAGATGTTGAGACTTTGGAAAAAGTGCAAAGAAGAGCAACTAAGATGATTAAAGGCCTGAAATCTAAAACATATGAAGAACGGCTGGAGGATTTAGGTATGGCCTAAAGAAAAGAGAAAAGAAGGAGTAGGTGGGAGAAAAGAAGGAGTAGGTGGGACTAGAGAAAAGAAGGAGTAGGTGGGACATGATAGCAATATTCCAGAATTTGAGGGGCTGCCACAAAGAAGAAGGAGTCAATTTATTTTCCAAAGCACCAGAAGGCAAGACAAGAAACAATGGATGGAAAATAATCAAGGAGAGAAGCAACCTGGAATTAAGGAGAAACTTCCTAACAGTGAGGACAATTAAGTGGAATAACTTGCCTTCAGACGTTGTGGGTGCTTCATCACTGGAGGTTTTTAAGAAGAGACTGGACAGCCACTTGTCTGGTAGGGTCTCCTGCTTGAGCAGGGGGCTGGACTAGAAGACCTCCAAGGTCCCTTCCCAGCTCTATTCTGATTCTTAGACATACAGTGTAGTATTTCTTTTGAAATGAATCAATCACCCATAGTTTTGGGAAGACTCTAAAAAACAAGGCTTTGTAATTTCAACATTCAGTTCTTAATTCTACTGCCCGTCCTCTGATATACACCCCATTTGTCATTCTTCATCATATCATAGCCATAAAACCTCCTTAGTTTCACAACCAGATCAAGGAAGGCAGAACACCTGCCCTTTGAAACAATCTCCCTGTGGTTTTGCTCATGTGGACTTATTAGAGCTCCTTTATCTATTAGCTCCTTACGTTTCACCCTGGCGCCTTTAAACTTCTTCAATTTGCCAAAACAAAGATTTGTAAATTATAATATCACCCCAAAAAAGATCATTGTCAATTAGAGTTACAAGACATGATAAGGACAAAGAATTACTTTATGGGCTGAAGTTATTTATTTATTTTTATTTGTTTGATAAACTCATTTCCTGGATTATGATAAGTTTAATAGTAGTGTGAATGTAGATTGAGTCTAATTGCAGAGTCTTAATTCTTCCCATGGAAGATTAGCACTATTCAATAAAGATGATAAAGGGTCTGGAGGCCAAATCATATCATGAACGGAGCTAGCAATTTGGTCTAGCCTACCAAAGAGAAGGATTAGGGGAGATGTGATAACTATCTTCCAGTACATGAGGATCAGTCACGGAGAAGAAGGAATTGACTTATTCTCAAAAGAACTTGAAAGCAGGACAAGAATTAATGGGTGGGAGCTCATTAAAAGCAGAAACAGCCTAGAAGTAAGGAGAAATTTCCTGACAATGAGAACAATTAATCAGTAGAATGGCTTGCCTCCAGAAGATGTTGGTGCTCCATCACTGGAGGCCTTTAAGAAGAGACTGGACAGCCACTTGTCTGGAATGGTATAGGATCTCCTGCTATGGGCAGATGGTTGGACTAGAAGACCTATTTATTTATTTATTTTATTTATTTTATTTGATTTGTATCCCGCCCTTCTCCTTACCGGACTCAGGGCGGCTGACAGCCTTATAAAACCAATATTTACAATAAATATCAATTTAAAACCAGATTAAAAAGAAATATTTGTGAAGGCCTAATAATTAAAATTTCCCTTAAAAACCCCACTAAAATTCCCTAGGCCAATCCCGCCTGTTGGAAAAGCCATGTCTTTANGGCCAAGCAATGTCGGCTGGCGACCCCCAGGGGGAGGGCCTTCTCTGTGGGTGCCCCCACCCTCTGGAACGAGCTACCCCCCGAGATCCGGACGATTCCGGATCTCCTAACCTTCCGCCGCGCCCTCAAGACATGGCTTTTTCAGCAAGCAGGACTGACCTAGGGTGAATTTTAAATAGGGATAATTTTTAATGATTTTTAATAAGAGACACAGCTACAAATATTTGGTTTTAATTGGCTTTTATTGGGGAAATGTACTATGTTGTTTTAATATGCTGTGAGCCGCCCTGAGTCCCGTGGGGAGAAGGGCGGCATATAAGTCTATGTATTAAATTAAATTAAATTAAATTAAATTAATCAAGCAAAGAAGCAACCTAGAAATAAGGAGAAATTTGGTAATGCACCCACAGTTCAACCCTGAGCTACAGATTTTCTCTTCTATCAGTTTTCCAAAGCTCTTAGCATCACGGCAAGAAGATATTCGACATTTTTAGACTAACTTCAATACCTGGGAAAAAATAATCAAAAAACAGATCTGTGAACATCTAGAAACAAATAAAGTTACAACCAGCAGCCAGTACGGGTTTGTTAAAAACAGATCATGCCAAACCAATCTTATTTCATTCTTTGACAAAGTGACTAAATTGGTAGACCAGTGAAATGCTGTGGACGTGGTATATTTAGACTTCAGCAAGGCTTCTGACAAAGTAGACCACAACCTGCTGCTTGGCAAACTAGAAAAATGTGGGATAGACAGCATCACCACCAGATGGATCTGTAGCTGGCTGGCAAACGGTACTCAACGAGTAGTCCTTAATGATACTACATCTACATGGAGGGAAGTAAGCAGTGGGGTACCACAAGGTTCTGTCTTAGGCCCAGTGCTCTTTAATATCTTCATAAATGACTTAAAGTATATGAGGGAATAGAAAGGAACTTATCAAATGACACTAAGCTGGCAGGAATAGCAAACACCCCAGAAGACAAGTTTCGGATCCAAAAAGATCTTGACAGACTTGAACAATAGGCCCTATCCAACAAAATGAAATTTAATGTGGAGAAAAGCGTTTACACCTGGGCAAGAAAAACTAAAGGTACAAGTACAGATTAGGTGAAACCTGGATCAAAAACAGTAACTGTGAGAGGGACCTTGGAGTCCTAGTGGACGATTACTTAAATATGAGCCAGCAGTGTGCAGCAGCATCCAAAAAAGCTAATACAACCCTTGGTTGTATAAACAGAGGCATTGAATCAAAATCATGTGAAGTGTTAGTACCGCTTTATAAAGCCTTAGTAAGGCCACGTCTGGAATATTGCATCCAGTTTTGATCACCCCATTACAAAATAGATGTTGAGACTTTGGAAAAAGTGCAAAGAAGAGCAACTAAGATGATTAAAGGCCTGAAGACTAAAACATATGAAGAACGGCTGGAGGATTTAGGTATGGCCAGTCTAGAGAAAAGAAGGAGTAGGTGGGACATGATAGCAGTATTCCAGAATTTGAGGGGCTGCCACAAAGAAGAAGGAGTCAATTTATTTTCCAAAGCACCAGAAGGCAAGACAAGAAACAATGGATGGAAAATAATCAAGGAGAGAAGCAACCTGGAATGAAGGAGAAACTTCCTAACAGTGAGGACAATTAAGTGGAACAACTTGCCTTCAGACGTTGTGGGTGCTTCATCACTGGAGGTTTTTAAGAAGAGACTGGACAGCCACTTGTCTGGTAGGGTCTCCTGCTTGAGCAGGGGGCTGGACTAGAAGACCTCCATGGTCCGTTTCAGCTCTATTCTGATTCTTAGACATACAGTGTAGTATTTCTTTTGAAATGAATCAGTCACCCATAGTTTTGGGAAGACTCTAAAAAACAAGGCAGAAGACTGTGTAATTTCAACATTCAGTTCTTAATTCTATTGCTCGCCCTCTGATATACACCCCATTTGTCATTCTTCATCATATCATAGCCATAAAACCTCCTTAGTTTCACAACCAGATCAAGGAAGGCAGAACACCTGCCCTTTGAAACAATCTCCCTGTGGTTTTGCTCATGTGGACTTATTATAGCTCCTTTATCTATTAGCTCCTTACGTTTCACCCTGGCGCCTTTAAACTTCTTCAATTTGCCAAAACAAAGATTTGTAAATTATAATATCACCCCCAAAAAGATCATTGTCAATTAGAGTTACAAGACATGATAAGGACAAAGAATACTTTATTTATTTATTTATTTTATTTGATAAACTCATTTCCTGGATTATGATAAGTTTAATAGTAGTGTGAATGCAGATTGAGTCTAATTGCAGAGTCTTCATTGTTCCCATGGAAGATTAGCACTATTCAATAACGATGATAAAGGGTCTGAAGGCCAAATTATATCATGATTGGAGCTAGGAATGTCTAGCCTACCAAAGAGAAGTATTAGGGGAGATGTGATAACTGTCTTCCAGTACACGAGGATCAGTCACAGAGAAGAAGGGTTTGACTTATTCTCAAAAGAACTTGAAAGCAGGACAAGAATTAATGGGTGGGAGCTCATTAAAAGCAGAAACAGCCTAGAAGTAAGGAGAAATTTCCTGACAATGAGAACAATTAATCAGTAGAATGGCTTGCCTCCAGAAGATGTTGGTGCTCCATCACTGGAGGCCTTTAAGAAGAGACTGGACAGCCACTTGTCTGGAATGGTATAGGATCTCCTGCTATGGGCAGATGGTTGGACTAGAAGACCTATGAGGGCCGTTCCAGCCTTACGATTCTATGTTCTATTGAAGATCTTCTGATGGGTCAGAGTTGAATTACCTAACTCTACCAGTCAATATACTCCGTCTTATAGTCCACAGCATTTGTGTGAGCCTCTCCATTTTTACATCTCTGCCTTAGTTGCTCAGGCATCAACCATGTGAACCCCCAAATAATAGGGCCACTTATTTCCATTTGCAAAGTCCTCATTTCCTTATGGCCTGCAGAAAACATCTAATCATCATCGGTGAGCAAGTACTTATTATTCATAGTCTGGAGCCACAAGATTGTACTCTATCACAATGTATTCAATAAACCTTAATTATCTCATTAATGGGCCTGCCTTACTCGAATTAAAGAGGGGGAAGGTTGTTTTGTTCACTTTTGTTTTGATAACTTTTTTTTAGTGATAAAAATTCACTTTAACCGAAAACCCCACCACCATCTCTGTCTGTGAGTATTTGTGTGTGTATTTGTCTGGATTTTCCCACGTCTGATTTTCAACGGGTAGTCGTGTTACGACTTCAGTTTTGGTTTTCTGGGGTGCGATATTTACCCAATGTAAACTCAACTACATTCTAAATTGATCTGCTGCTACAAACATCACCACACTATTATATTTTCTTCCCATTTCTATTCCAGAAAGCTTATTTTTCATTCTCCTATAATTGTGTTGCAACGTATGGCTGTGAAAGTTGGACCATAAGAAAGGCTGAGCGCCAAAGAATGGAGGCCTTTGAACTATGGTGCTGGAGAAGACTCCTGTGAGTCCCCTGGACTGCCAGGCGATCAAACCGGTCAGTTCTAGAGGAGATCAACCCTGATTGCTCTTTAGAAGGCCAGATCCTGAAGTTGAAACTCAAGTACTTTGGCCACCTAATGAGAAGGAAGGACTCCCTGGAGAAGAGCCTAACACTGGGAAAGATGGAGGGCAAGAGAAGAAGGGGACGACAGAGAATGAGGTGGCTGGATGGAGTCACTAAAGCAGCAGGCGTGAGCTTCAATGGACTCCAGAAGATGGTAGAGGATAGGAAGGCCTGGAGGAACGTTGTCCATGGGGTCGCGATGGGTTGGACACGACTTCCCAACTAACAACAACAACAACAATTGTGTCAGTATTTCTTGGTTTTTCCATGATGAAAACATGAACCACTGACAAGATTTTATCGATTCATAGTTGCTAAGTGTGGTAGGCTCCATGTTTTGTTAATATGTAAGTTCTGGAACAATACTTTAGGGCAGGGGTGTCAAACTCGCAATGTCATATGACTTCTCACAACGTATCACAACTTTTTTGCCATTGCCAGCAATGGGATGGGCGCGGTTTTGCTATAATGCATCCGGCCCATGGGCCGGCAGTTTGATACCCCTGCTCTAGGGATATCATTTAACCCAGGGATATCCAACCTTGACCACTTTAAGACTTATGGACTTCAACGCCCATAATTCCCCAACCAGCATGACTGGGCTGGGGAATTCTGGACGTTGAAATCCATAGATTGCCAAGGTTTGACACCTCTGATTTAACTACTTTGAGGCTACTTTGGGGACACTACTTGAATTTTATATTTTTTTAAAAAAAACTGGCAATACATATACAAGCCAATATATTTGGTCTGGAAGGTTAAAAGAAATCAAGTGCCAGTTTCCAGGAAATGGGGATGCTCTTAGTTAATTGATAAAGTCTAACTTGCCGTGAAATCCTTCACTTCCCCAACTTGACCCAATATCTATCAGAAAACCAGACTTTTGTTGAAATTGCAGATAACCGAAAAGTTAATGTCGAGAGTTAGAGCTGTGCATTGTGAAATAACATCTTCCAGTTTCAGCAATAAAATCTGTACTGCTTCTCCATTTGCTTGGAGGTTGGTAAACCATCAGAGATTTAGAAAGCCGTGTTTCAATATTTGGGAATTCCTTGGGTCTGAATCCTGAATAGAGCTATTACTGACATGTTTTGCCAATTCAAAAAAATACAGAATCCAGTGGTGAGAGTCTGAGAATTCTTCACCCCCACCCAACACATACGGAAGGGACAAAAGTGATCCAGAACAACATATATCAAAAGAAAAAGAAAGAAAAAGAGAGAAAGCAATTAGAGTCCAGCAAGAGGTTGAAATAAATCAGTGCTCAACCGTTAGTCAACTTTTAAAACAATAAACAAAATGAAAAAATGAAGTCAAAAAGGGAGAATTAAAATTCGCAGGATGAAAACAATAAGGCACCTAGCTGCCACGTATTCGCTCTTGATGCTGCATGCTTAGAAAACGAAACTGCTTGACAGAAAGATGGATATGCCCCAATAACTTTTTGATCACTTCCAGTGATCAAAATTGGAATCTTCAAGACCGCAGCAGCCATCTTGAAAGGGGCAAGATACTTAATTCTTATTTTTATTGCTTGACTTCTGGTCTCTTATTAATCCTGGTATTAATCTCTGCTTATCTGGGTTTTGATTGCTGGCGAGGAAGTGTTTTGGGATTATTATTTTTTTGTTTTCTTCTGAGCTTTTTATTCTCTCTTTTGAATGGTATGTACATGTGGTTTATTTCTATGTGCCCGCTGATGGCTGATTTGTTTGAGTGACGGGCTTCCAGGAATTCTCTAGCATCTTTGAACTTGGCTTGGTTTAGGATACTCACACTTTCCCAGTTGAAACTATGGTAAGTTTGTCCATGTGTTGTGCAGAATGGTAACAGCCAGTTTCTAAATCTGTTCTAAATCTGTTCAGTGCCCTTGAAGCCAAAGTTCTACAGACCAGGGCTTCTGGGAATGAATCTTTTGAATACCTGTTGGAATGTTATGGTTGAAGAAAATAATTGTGTAACACTATCGGGAAGGGTATATGAGTGTGGGCAGACATGTCTCAGTGGGGGGTTGGACAGAATTGCCCATTGGTGATTATAAAATACTTGGAGTTCCTGAATCCCTCCAGAAAGAACACCAAATTGCACAATTTTTGCAGAAGAATTGCTTACTCAAGTGAGCCCCATTTCTCCAAGGAGCCATTGCAACCAAACCAGAAACTTGCAAAACTCTTTTTGTGGCGGATGAGGGAAGAACATCTTGGGAAACCATGAAGGAAGACTTGACATCCTTTGTGACAGCACAGTTGGGTTCTCATATTTAATGTGCAAAATGCTCTCCTTCCTAAAATCAGAGCTTCTTTTTAAGGAAGATGGAGAGTGCAGTTGTGTTTGCATTTACTTGGACCTGAACCCCTTTGGATTCAATATTTGTTATTTCCAGATAATAAAGTCTACGTTATAGCCTGGTAATACTCTGCACATATGGTTGACCTCAGGCAAATTATGTATGAGGCTGAAAAGAGATCAGTAATAATTTATTGATTCAGACAGACCAAATATCTGTTGTATCATTTAAAGAAATATCCATGTGAACCAGATGACTTGGTCGTGCTTTTCTGCCCACCAAGATGGAAAAGAGTAAGGTTAAAACCATGTACATGTTACACCTAGATAGAACACAGAACCACAGGACTGGATGAGACCTTAGAGGTCTTCTAGTCTGACCTCCCCTGCTCAAGGCAGGAGACCTCATACCATCCCAGTCAAATGGTTGTTCAGTCTATTTTGGGGGAAATCTCCAGCAACGGAGCACCCACAACTCCAGGAGGCAAGCTATTGTGATCATTGTCAGGAAATTTCTCCTTATTTCTAGGTTGAGTCTGTCTTTAACACCCTTCTACCCAGTGGTGGGATTCAAATAGGTGAACAACCAGTTCTCTATGTGGATGCCGCTTCCGGAAGTCCATTCTGGTCCTAGGCAACAAAAAATTAGCTACTGGTTCTGCCGAAGTGGTGTGAACCGGCTGAATCCCACCACTGCTTCCACCTCATTACTTCCTGTCCTGCCTTCTGATGCTTTGGAGAATAAGCCAATCCCCTCAAACATCTTAGATTCATTTGGTGTCAACTTTATCTCTAGCATCTTTAACAGAGATCTTTTATTTTTGCATCAGTTTGAATGGCTACTGTATGTGAATGAAATGCTCTGGGAGAATATATTCCATAGTCTGAAAGCAATCCAGGAGAAATCCGTCTCTGAAATGCCAGAAGATGAGTATCTTCTTTTGGAGAACCTTTCCTTTGAACTTTAATACCTAGATTGGATCGTGACTGGAGCTATGGTCCCCCAGGTACTGTCTTACTGAGTAAATGAGATACTAGTGAGAAACTGAAAGCTAGTAGCCATTTCCTAAAGCTGCTCTTGTTGTTGCTGTTAGTTGCAAAGTCGTGTCCGACCCATCGCGACCCCATGGACAACGTTCCTCCAGGCCTTCCTGTCCTCTACCATCTTCTGGAGTCCCTTTAAGCTCATGCCTACTGCTTCAGTGACTCCATCCAGCCACCTCATTCTCTGTCGTCCCCTTCTTCTCTTGCCCTCCATCTTTCCCAGCATTAGGCTCTTCTCCAGTGAGTCCTTCCTTCTCATTAGGTGGCCAAAGTGTTTGAGTTTCAACTTCAGGATCTGGCCTTCTAAAGAGCAGTCAGGGTTGACCCTACACTTACTTTAAGTCCAAGGGGACCATTAATACACTGAAGAGAATCCGAGCCATGGATCTCATCCCTAGCCAGAAGTTTGCCCAAGTGACCAAATTATTTATGCTTTGTCGGTCTTCTAGCATAGTCAAAATAGCGTTTTTGAGTTCTTGTCATTGTTCTCTAAAATACTAATTCTACCTTATTCTCAGGTGGCAAGAAATGGGGAGTCTTTTTTTTTTTTTCTTTGTATCTGCATCCACTTGGATGAATTCCTTGTAGATTTCCAGTAAGGTCATATGATTGAGAAACTGGAGCTGATGTTACTTAACCCATGTTCTTTAAAAGGACGGCTAAGCCCTTCTTGCATGATCTTTATTCAGGTCCTCTTCGAACATCGGAAATTGCCAAGTGAGTGGATCCAGTTTTACTTTGTCCTTTTTCTGGAGGGTCTTTGGGGAAAATAGGAGAATGAACTGTGCTCGTGAAATAGATTAGATTGATAACTGCCACTCCTTCCTTAGAAAAGCTGATCCTTTATCTGTGCTTTACAGCTTTGATTAATTTCAAGCACTCCTAGCTCTTCCTAAGTCGCTAAAAATCTGCTTTTTGATTACTAAGTGCTTTCCATATCTGATCCTTCATCTCTCTGGGCTTATCTCAAAATGATCTTCAGCTTTCACGGTTCTGCATCCAGCGACAGTCTAATTTGTATTGTCATCGCTTTGTTGAACACCTTGATTTAAAACACAGCCGGCCAGCTGAAGACTTTGTTAGGAGGTCTGCTGCAAAAGACATTGGAGTTTGCGTAACTTTTCAGAATTTCGCAGAAGGAGAGGAAAAACGAGCGTGCAGAGCTTTCTGGGCAAAACCATGCTGGTTCGGCTATATTTTGTCTATCAATCAAAGGAACGAAGTCTGTTCCTCTGATCAAAATGAAGACCCTATTCGTTTTAGATTCCTGTGCTGTAGTTTTTAATCAATTTACTTTAGAGTTGGGATCCTGAAGAAGGATTGTAAGGCAGAGGTAAAGTCGTTGGTTCAATCCCTGATTTGCAGTGTTATAACGGTGGGCCCAAAGATCAAGTGGGCCCTCAAGAATTTCTAATACCATCTAGCCTGTAAGGCAATCATGGTGTCATCTTCAAGGTTTATTCTCTACCTAGTAGTGATCCAAACTTAGCAGCAGCAGACAGTTAGATAACTGAGAAGTAGGACTTTGTAAATCCTTGCATGGGGGATTTGATTCAGTGACGCTTCAATCAACCTTCCCTCCCAAACAGTGGTGGGATTCAGCCGGTTCACACCACTTCGGCAGAACCGATAGCTAATGTTGTGTTGCCCAGGCCCAGAATGGACTTCCAGAAGTGGCATCCACACAGAGAACCGGTTGTTCACCTATTTGAATCCCACCACTGCTCCCAAAGTAGATTCACCAAATGAATCCGTTTTGAAGCAGTGGGATCAGCGAATCAGTGTCTCCAAGACATCTGAAGAGCTTTCTCAAATACTTTAAAGATTTGGTGGCTTTTCTGCTGCTTTGGACGGAATGTGGCAATTTCAGTTCCCTATGTGGAGAAAATTGAGAAGAAGCAGGTTGAATGTTGCAAGGGCATTGACAGGACGTGCGCACACACACACACACACCAGATAATAAGATTTATCAACTTGTTCAAGTCTCTATATCAGATCTCTATCTGGGATGACAAGACTAAGCTTGCTTCAGGCTTCCTCAGCTAAAGGATCTGTCATTCTGGTGAGAGAAAAGTTCCCTAAGGATGGGCTCCAGCATGACTCCAAACAAAATCTCGGAAGACTAAGCCTCTAGTCCTGATGGCCGATATTTAGGCTTGGATTGTTCTTCTTCCGAGTTAGTCATACCAAGACAACCAAGAACTAAGCAAACTTATCAGCATTTTACATACAGTATGAGTTCAAGGCTGACCTGATTTTAAAACTGGTGCAGAGTTAGATATTTAATGAAGAGAAGGACGAAGGGGGACATGATAGCAGTGTTCCAATATCTCAGGGGCTGCCCCAAAGAAGAGGGAGTCAAGCTATTCAACAAAGCGTCTGAAGGCAGGACAAGAAGCAATGGATGGAAACTAACCAAGGAGAGAAGCAACCTAGAACTAAGGAGGAATTTCCTGACAGTGAGAACAATTAACCAGTGGAACAACCTGCCTCCAGAAGCGGTGAATGCTCCAACACTGGAGGTTTTTAAGAAGAGACTGGACAGCCTTTTGTCTGAAATGGTATAGGGTTTCCTGCCTGAGCAGGAGGTTGGACTAGAAGACCTCCAAGGTCCCTTCCAACTCTATTATTATTATTGTTGTTGTTGTTTGTTATTGTTGCTATTATTATTGTTGTTATTATTATTCACTATGGGCCCAACTTTCTGAAAAGAGGAGGGTCATGTCAAAGTCTATTAAGGCTACTTGGTCAGTGCCCCTCTCTCTCTCTCTCTCTCTCTCTCTCTCTCTCTCTCTCTCTCTCTCTCTCTCTCTCTCTCTCTCTCTCTCTTTTTCTCTCTCTCTCTCTCTCTTTCTCTGTTTTTTATCTTTCTTTTTCTCTCTCTTTCTTTTCTTCTTTCTTTCTTTCTTTCTCTCTCTCTCTCTCTCCCTCTCCCTCTCTCTTTCTCTCTCTCTCTTTCTTTTTCTCTCTCTTTCTTTTCTTCTTTCTTTCTTTCTTTCTTTCTTTCTTTCTTTCTTTCTCTCTCCCTCTTCCTCTTTCTCTTTCTCTCTCTCTCCCTTGCCTATTTCTATGGCCCCATATTTCATTATACCTGCCTGTTTCTGCAACTTTGGTATTTAAGGACAGTTTGGCCCTAGGGGCTTGGCACTATTTCATTCCTTCCACTCAGCCATCACTCAAGTGATAAAACGCCTGTCTACATTACAGATAATGTTGAGCCAGTGATGGGTGGGTGAATGTAGAAGATGTTACAAATAGTGCTGCAATCCTGGAAATGGTGAAGGTTATTTTTTTTTTCTCAAAAAGAACTACGCTTGCCACCTATTTGGGAAACTACTATGAAACCCATTGATCGTAGGAGCAAAGCTACAGCATTCCAGAAGGAAGGAATGTGAAGGAAGGGTAGAAAGTAGAAGGAAGTTTGTAGTCTTCTTCTGAGGTCATAGTTTCCATTCTGCCTTGTGTATCCTGAAGACCCATCAAGGTCAGTGACGTGACGCTCCTTCCAGGAGGAACTAAGCTTAGGAACTCCTGTGATCAGAAGCCACAAAACTTGATCTGGGGTCACCTCAGAGACACAAACGGAAAGATAAGACAGAAAAACAAATTAACAGAGTTGGCAGGGACCATGGAGGTATTCTAGTCCAACCCCTTGCTCAAGCAGGGAATCCTATACCATTTCAGACAAATGGTTGTCCAGTCTCTTGGTAAAAACCTCCAGTGTTGGAGCACCCACAACTTCTGGAGGCAAGCTGTTCCACTGATTGTTCTTACTGTTAAGATATTTCTTCTTAGTTTTAGGCTGGCTCTTTCCTTGATTAGTTTCCATCCATTGCTTCATGTTCTGCCTTCAAATTCTCTGGAGAACAGGTTGATCCTCTTTTCTTTGTGTCAGCCCTTTAGATATTGGAAGACTGCTATCATGTCGCCCCTCGTCCTTCTTTTCATTAAACTAGACATACCCATTTCCTTCAGCCGTTCTTAAACGTTTTAGCTTCCAGGCCCCTAAACATCTTCGTTGCTCTTCTCTGCACTCTTTCTGGAGTTTCAGATCTCTGCCCTTCCTCTATCCTAAAAGAAACATAATGTGGGATTAATTCAAAATTTGATTGAGGAAAAACCCTTGATGGTGTCTTGGAATTAGCAAGATTCTCCACAGGGCCTATCAACCACGCTACCTTGATTCCATTCAGTTTTGGCGAGAAAATCTTCTCCCCAAACACCAACATCTAGAGAGATCCAGACAACCCTTTCATTTCTCCAAAGGAAACAGGTTACAGTGACACACTGGTCCCTTCTACTTAGAAGAAGAGGCCAGAGCTGTAGCCTTACATGCAGAATGTTGATCAAAGAGAGTTTGATCATGGCTATGCATTAATGGAGATCCCAGAAGAATCATGCTACAACGGACAAGAAAACAAAAACACCACAACATCAAAAGCCAGGAACATAAGCACAATGCAGACACAGTCTTGAAAGGGACTTGAAAGGGTGGCTTTGATTTGCGACTTATTCCAAAGCTCTAATTTGTATTCTGACAAGCAGTTCCTGTATTTTACTGCAAAGAGAGATAAGGAAGTGGTGCAACACACATATCATTTTCTCCCAAGGCACAAATTCTATCATCAATTAGCTACTAACAAGCACAAGTAGCTAAGGGGCACAACCGAAAAAAAAACCATTCTTAAAAGTTTCTACAGGAGAGGTAGGTGCAAAAAGACACCTATGAAAAAGGAAAAGAAAAAGAAAAAAAGACACCTATGAAAAAGACACCTATGAAACAGGCATAGAATCAAAATCAGTACCATTTTATAAAGCCTTAGTAAGGCCACACCTGGAATACTGCATCCAGTTTGGGTCACCACATTACAAAAAAGATGTTGAGACTTTGGAAAAAGTGCAGAGAAGAGCAACTAAGATGATTAAAGGCCTGGAGGCTAAAATATATGAAGAATGGTTGCAGGAACTGGGTATGGCTAGTCAAGAGAAAACAAGGAACAGGGATGACATGATAGTAGTATTCCAGTATTTGAGAGGTTGCCACAAAGAGGAGAGGGCCACCCTATTTTCCAAAGCACCACAAAGCAGGACAAGAAATAATGGATGGAAAGTAATCAAGGAGAGAAGCAACCTGGAATTAAGGAGAAACTTCCTAACAGTGAGGACAATTAACCAGTGGAAGAGCTTGCCACCAGAAGTTGTGGATGCTTCATCACTGGAGGTCTTTAAGAAAAGACTGGACAGTCACTTGTCTGAAATGGTATAGGGTCTCTTCCTTAAATGGGGGTTGGACTAGAAGATCTCCAAGGTTCCTTCCAGCTCTATTCTGATTGATTGCAATAAGAAAGTATAGGATTATGTAACAAATTCAACCTGGGTTCACTTCCCAACACTCCAATTTGTAAAAAAAAAAACAAGAGAAAAAGTTAACTGCTTGGATGCATCTTTTTTTAAAAAAGGTTTTTTTATTTATAATACAGTTAAAAAAAAAGTGGACATAACGTAACATTCCAGTATAAATATTTCTAACAAATTGTTCCTCTTCTTACATACAGTTCTTTATCTCTATATATATACATATTTTTTTTTCTATACAATATCTAATTTATTTCTCTATTTACTAACCTAAAATTATGTGTATTTCTATCTTAACACTAGACTATAACCCGGACAGTCGTCCTTGATTCACACCAATAGTAAAATTTGTCCCAGATTTCGAAGTAATCTGACTCTGTCTTGTCCTTCAGTTCCATTGTGAGCCTGTCCATATCGGCACACGATAATATTTTGTATAGTATCTCTTCCTCGGTTGGGGTTTCTTTATTCCTCCAATTTTGTGCATACGCCAATCTAGCAGCAGTGAGGATGTGTAGCATCAGGTAGAATATCCCTTTGTCGTATTTCTGTGTAGTTATGCCCAATAGGAGAAGTTCTGGTTTTAGCTCTATCTCTATCGTTAATATTTCTTTCAGCCATTTTTTTTTATCTTATTTGCTTGGATGCATCTTATTTGAGATATTTATTTTTTCTCTGCCTTCCAGAGCTGATCAGGTAGAATTAGGTTGCCCTAAAATGTTAGATTTCTATCTCAGGTTTGCATGTCGAACTGTCAACTTAGATTGGCTGAGAGCTGAATCTGACGTGTCCTATACCCCCATATTTTTACCTATTTCTCCTTCTCACTTTTTTTTCCCTCCAGGTCCTATTCCTCAGCAATGCTCGTGGTCCTGCTCTTTTGTGCTTTAGTGTCAGCAGTGTCGTCAGTATCCACCCCAGCACCAAAGCAAGAAGTCCACAGCTGGAATGCTTGTTCCTTGGTGGTGTGTGGACCAGCTGAGAAAGGGATACCCGGACGGGACGGCCGAGATGGAGTTCAAGGATTAAAAGGGGAAAAGGGAGAGCAAGGTCTGGAATTCATGCCTTCCTGGTGTTGTTTAATTCTTTTTGGGGGGTCAGCTTTCTGGACATGCATTAAAAGAGGGGTTTTTTCCCTTGCATTTTTCTCCAGTGTATTTGCTCCATTGGGGGAGTGAAGTGTATGCCCGTGGAATCAAAAATTCTCTTTTCCACTGATTCTTCCCTTTGTTCACTTGTTCCTGTCGCTCTCTCTCCATTTGGCTCTTAATAGGCAGAAAGAAAGACAACTCATCAATGCACTGATGATGTTAACTAGTTGGGTAATGAAACATCTACAAGAAAACCACCAAGCTCAGAGAGCACCTAGGACCGACTCCACAAAAACCCAGGACAGAAATTTGTACCAATTACTTGCAAGATTGTATGTAGTTGAGCTAAGGACCACAGAAAATTAGGATGGGATTGTAGGTTAGCACCGCCCTTTTCTAGTCCTTGGGAGTCCTTTGTACCAATGTTCTGACAGCTGCTTGTGACTCTGTCTTATAAGTAAAATGAGTTCAGTGCCATGTGTAGTAACTTCAATTTGGGTAGAGAGTAGAATTTACAAATCAGCTTTGCCCCATTTTTCTTCAGAAGTCAGTTTGGAGGAGAATAGAATAGAAGGCAGCTCTGGATTGTATGGAAGATCTGTCTTTGTATTTAGGGGAACATGGAAATAGTTTCCCATCGGGCTTCTGGCTGAACATGCAGAGATCGGGACGAATAGAAGACATCTGAATTTATCCACATATTTCATCAAATGGATTAAACAGATCTTTAATCTCAGAGTTTGAGATTGTTAATCCCTATTTCAATCTTGAACCACAGGAAGGAAGGAAGGAAGGAAGGAAGGAAGGAAGGAAGGAAGGAAGGAAGGGAGGAGGGAGGGAGGGAGGAAGAAAGGAAAGGAAAGGGAAGGGAAGGGAAGGGAAGGAAAGGAAAGGAAAGGAAAGGAAAAGAAAGGAAAGGAAAGGAAAGGAAAGGAAAAAAAGAAGAGGTGGAGGGAGGGAGGGAGGAAGGAAGGAAAAAAGGAAGGAAGGAAGGAGGGAGGGAGGAAGAAAGGAAAGGAAAGAAAAGGAAAAAGAGGGATAGGGAGGGAGGGAGGGAGGAAGGAAGGAAGGCCTACTTACGTTGACTCTGTTTACATTTCTTTCTACCTCATATCGTCAACTAAGCTTTATGTACAACTTTAAAACATTTCCCTCACCTTACCAAGTATCCTGCTTTCTAGCTGTGGTCAACAATAGGGTGCAAACACGCAAGAGTTAAAGAAAAAAGAGAATAGAATACATCTGCTGTTTGCAAGCCCGATAGATCAAGTCTTACTGAAATCCAAGTGAAGGGAGTAGCAGGACTTGAAGTTTACCCATTGGTGGATAGCATCAAGATGGTCCAGTAACGACCCCTCAGAAAGTCCAGAGCTTTCCTTGGTTTCATTGGTCTATCAAAACTTTATTTAAATTATGTAATACCGGCTGGTATGCCCCATATTTATAATTTAGCTTCGGGCACATGTTATGCAGCTCTCTGTTCGATGAGTCATTTCTTCACTTTTGAAGTTGGGTAACTTGAAGGAAACTGAGAATACTGAGAAGCCAGCAAAGACTTATCAGAGGAGGGTATTAAAAGTGTAAGATGACCACCTTCCTATTTTGGAGAACTTTCTTAAATTTCCAAATAGGTTAAGATAACTCAGGAAGTAATTTGAGTAGACCTTTCTTGAAGGCCGCTGAGCCTCACTTCGTATAATCTCTCTCATGGCTTAAGAACCCTGAGCTTCCTCTCAACACGTTTTTTTTTTTTTTAAAAAAAACTCCTATTATGATTAGTCAAAATAATCTTTGTTGCCTGGGAATTGTTGGAACTGAAGTCCAACATACCAAGGACACAGCTTGTGGAGAAAAAAGCCCGGACAATCATGACTTTAAACATGTAAGTGAACAAAGCTCAGTTGAATGAAGGAAGGTGGAGGGGACCCTTTGACTTGCATGAATCAACTTTCAGGGCTGCTTTTCGGATATTACCAATTTAGCAAGAATCGTGAGCTAGACTTTTATTTAAATTAGGTTTAAATCAGATGGAGATATACCCAAGGCGCCTGTTCCTATTGGATACTACTTTTAGTTTCTTTGGGCCAGTCTATAGAGATTCTCAGTCATCCAGGTCATGGTTGTCCCAAAGATGCTTTTTCAGGAAGCAACTGGACTTTCTTGTTTTTCTTTGAAGACATTTCTCTTCTCATCCAAGAAGCTTCTTCAGCTCTGACTGGATGGTGGGGAATGGAAGGATTTATATTCCTTGCAGACAGCTGGTCATTTGCCTTCTTTTGGAGAGTCGTTGAGGCCATTTGGAGGTCTACCTTTGTCCTCAGGGTCACCTGAGTAGTACAAATGTGTGTGGAGCCTTCTTGGCTGTAGGATGTTTTCTGTCCCTTCACCATTGAAGACAGGTGCAGGCTGCTGGGGATGGGTCTGGGTTGCCTCCATCTCAAACAGAAGCGCAAATGATTCCTGGAGTCTGCAAAGTTTTCTGGAAATCTGTTCATCCTCCCGCACCCTTTGCAGGGCGTTCATCCCAAAATGCATAGCTCAATGTCTATGGAGGTTCTCAGTCCTTCAGGTCCTGATTGTCCCAAAGGTGCTTTTTCAGGAGGCAACTGGACTTTGTTTTTCTTTGAAGATGTTTCGCTTCTCATCCAAGAAGCTTCTTCAGCTCTGACTGGGCGGATGGATTTATATTCCTTGCAGACGGCTGGTCATTTGCATCCTTGTAGACATTGCCACAGTCATTCTATTTCTGTTGGCAGACCTTTGAATTATTATTTTTAAATCTTCTCCAGTTCTTTCTTTTTTCTTCTGCTGTCTTCAGGTACTGCCACATCCACTATCCAGACTAGGCTCAAGACCGCTGTAACAGAGCCCATCCATCTTTCTGCTGACCTTCCTCTTCTTCTCTCTCCTTACACCTTTCAGGTCTAAGAGCCTTCTCCACAGAGCTGAGTCTTTGCATCATGTGTCCAAAGTGGGATAATTTGAGCTCGATCACCTTTGCCTCTAATTAGAACCCTGGGATGATTAGAGAAGTGGGGCAAATGGATTTGATGGTTAGGTTTATTCTGTACAGGGCTAATCACTTTACATTTTTCACGGGCCACATAGATTTGCATCACTTTTCCAAAAACACTCAACATCACCTAATTCATAATCTTTGCTTCCATTTGTTTAAAGGACTGCTAGGCCCAAAAGGAAGCCTGGGTCCTCCAGGGAAGATGGGGCCAGCTGGACCAGCAGGACAAAAAGGGTCTCAGGGGAATCCTGGAACAAGAGGCGATGCTGGACAAATAGGTAAGATGCGTCCGAGATCACGTCTCAATATCCAGCTTGGGGATCCAAATAAAAGTCCAGGTTCATTCTGTTTCTGGAAAACTTTACTGTTTATTGAATACACGGCATGGTAAGGTCAAAGCAAAACTAACTTTGAGGTTGCCAGACACCAGTTTATAGAATTAAATAATAATTTCTCTGGCCCAACCCCCCCTCCTCTCACGTAGTCCATGTAAACAATTTCACTTTGTTATGGGAACCATCTGCTTCTTCTCCACACCTGCTGCGGTGTCCTTGGAGAGGTTTCAGGCTGTCATAGTCTTCAGTGGAATCGTAGAGGTTTCGTTTCTCCATCTAACCCATTCTAAAGCAACACATTCCCCCTCCCTTACTCTAATGGAAAGTTGAAATGAAGAGGCACGTAGCTGCCCAAGTTTCATTCTTGACGCCACCTTTATGGTTTCCAGTTTTCCCAGTTGTTAAATGAGGCATCCAACGCGCCCAATTTGACAAACTTTTTTTTGCCACAGTTGTTAAAGTGAATCCAACTTCCCTCATTGACTTTGCTTGTCAGAAGCCAGCTGGAAGGTCACAAATTGCAATCAGCTGACCACAGAATGCTGCACCCTAAATCATGACCATGTGAATTATGTGGGTGGTACGGTGGTTGTACCTTCGAGGACAGGTCACGAGTCCCTTTTATTGGTGCCATCATAACCTTGAACCATGGTTAAACAAATGTTTGTAAATTGATAGTACGCGACCTGTACCATCATGTACCATTGAGCTATCTAATCGAGGCTTACTGACAGCCAGCTTCATTGCTCAGAGATATATCTGGTCTACATCTCCAATACTGTAGTTTATCAACATACTCAAGAAGTCTCAGATAAAATAGAATAGAATAGAATAGAATAGAATAGAATAGAATAGAATAGAATAGAATGTAGAATATAGAGTAAGGTAGAGTAGAGTAGAGTAGAGTAGAGTAGAGTAGAGTAGAGTAGAGTAGAGTAGAGTAGAATAGAATAGAATAGAATAGAATAGAATAGAATAGAATAACAGAGTTGGAAGGGACCTTGGGGGTCTTCTAGTCCAACCCCTTACTCAGGCAAGAAACCCTATACCATTTCAGACAAATGGTTGTCTAATCTCTTCTTAAAAGCTTTCAGTGCTGGAACAAGTTGTTCCACTGGTTGATTGTTCTACCCATCAGGAAATTTCTCCTTAATTCTAGGTTACTTCTCTCCTTGATGAGTTTCCATACCTTGCTTCTCATCCTGCTTTCAGGTGCTGTGGAAAATAGCTTGACTCCCTCTTCTTTGGGGCAGCCCCTGAGATATTGGAACCCGGCTATCATGTCACTCTATACCCTGTAGCTCTGGGTTGAACACAATAGATCACTGTCCTCCCTAATACATTGCTCTCTCTTTTCTAACGTTTATTTCCTTTGACCAGGACCCCGCGGGATTCAGGGTTTGCAAGGTCCTCCTGGAAATGTGGGCCCTTCCGGACCGAAAGGTAACATTGGCCCACAAGGTGAGAAAGGTGTCAAAGGAGAAACGGGTAAGTGTGTTTCATTAAGAGAGACCGATTCCCTCTACTGATGCTCCATAATTTGATTAAAAAGTAATTATTGAAGAAGAAGAGTGTGACAAGGTGTTCGACGGATCGATGGGGCTGTATTCTTGCAAACATCAATTAAGAGATCATTGGCAGTCCATCTGCAATGTCCCAAAGGGATCTTCTTTTCAAGGAGGTTGGAAAGATCAGTGAGTTTATTGAAGCTACTGAGCAAGGTCAAAGCAGTTTTCCAAATTCTGTCTTCAAACCCTTTTAGGGAGTTAACCCTACGGTTTAAATTTAGAAAAATTGGGATAAAATGGTAATAAGATATCTGGCACAAAAAAAAATAGAACTATGCTTTCTCTCCTATGCATCTACAGCTATTGAATCCTGAGCCTAGATTTGAATTTGCATATAATAGTAATAATGATGATGATGATGATGATGATGATGATGATGATGATGATGATGATGATGATGATGATAAAGTTGGAAGGGACCTTGGAGGTCATCTAGTCCAACCCCCTGCTCAGACAGGAAACCCTATACCATTTTGGACAAATGGCTGTCCAGTCTCTTCTTAAAAACTTCCAGTGTTGGAGCATTCACCGCTTCTGGAGGCAGGTTGTTCCACTGGTTAATTGTTCCAACTGTCAGGAAGTTTCTCCTTAGTTCCAGGTTGCTTCTCTCCTTGATTAGTTTCCATCCGTTGCTTCTTGTCCTGCCTCCAGGCGCTTTGGAGAAGAGCTTGACTCCCTCTTCTTTGGGGCAGCCCCTGAGATATTGGAACACTGCTATCATGTCCCCCCTCATCCTTCTCTTCGTTAAACTAGACATACCCAATTCCAGCAACCATTCCTTATATGTTTAGCCTCCAGTCCCCTGATCATCTTTGTTGCTCTTCTCTGTACTCTTTCTAGAGCAGTGTTTCTCAACCTTGACAATTTTAAGGCATGTGGACTTCAATTCCCAGAATTCCACAGCCAGCATTGCTAGCTGTGGAATTCTGGGAGTTGAAGTCCATATGCCTTAAAATTGTCAAGGTTGAGAAACACTGTACTAGAGTCTCAGCATCTTTTTTACATCGTGGTGACCAAAACTGGATGCCGTATTCCAAGTGTGGCCTTACCAAGGCATTGTAAAGTGGTATTAATACTTCATGTGATCTTGATTCTATGCCTCTGTTAATGCAGCCCAGCACTGTGTTGGCCTTTTTGGCAGCTGCAGCACACGGCTGGCTCCTATTTAGGTGATTGTCCACTAGGACTCCGAGATCCCTCTCACAGTTACTACTGTTGAGCAAGATACCCCCTATACTACTGTATACCTGTGCATTTGGTTTTTCTTGCCTACAGTAAATGTAGAACCTTACTTTTTTCACCATTGAATTTCATTTTGTTAGATAGCGCCCAGTGTTCAAGTCTGTCCAGATCCTCCTGTATGCTTGTAGTTGTAATAAATAAATTCTTAAACAAATAGAGAGCTAGATCGAGTATCCAAGAATTTGGGGGGCGGCACAAAACACTAAGAAAACAGAAGATTTGTTAGGAGGCAGCTCACATCAACATCAGGTGCACGAAATTGTAGAGTTTCTATTTTTTTACGGTTCTGATTGGTTTTGTTGCAATGCCATGATGAGTCTTGTGGGCATGAATTGAGAAGTATCAGATTCATTTTATGAAAAAAATGGATTAGATTAGGAGGCTACCTGCCCTATTCTTTTATTGGGCATTAACAAAGCAGAACTGAAAACCAGAAATGACGTTCTTGTTTTGTGATTCTTATTTTTGCAAAGCACCTGTCTCGTTTTGAATGTTTTGTTTTGTTTTCAATCTTCAATATCACTGTAGGTCTCAAAGGAGCCCTTGGTCCTCCAGGGCCCCAAGGCAAAATAGGTGCCCCTGGACCAGCTGGGGCCAAAGGATCAGTGGGCGAAAAAGGAGCAAAAGGAGACCTGGGTGTCCAAGGTAAGTCAAGAGTTGTGCCACATTGAACTTCAAGCATTGCTTGGGCTGAAAAACACTTTTGTTGCAGGATCCTTGTGTTGATTTGGTTGGGAAATAGGTTGTTTGTCCTACTCTCGGCTTCTGGAAGTGGCAGGAGATAAGAGGGGAGGGGGCTTTGAAATGTACATAAAAGGAAAGAAGAAGTTAGAGGGAAAAAAGGTGGGGTAGAAAGAGCAAACAGGGGCAGGAAGCAAAGTCTCAGGAAAGTTTTTCCATTCTTGCAAAACCAGGAAAGAGAAATAGATGTTTTAGCTAAGAAGAAAAGAAAGAAAGAAAGAAAGAAAGAAAGAAAGAAAGAAAGAAAGAAAGAAAGAAAGAAAGAAAGAAAGAAAGAAAGAAAGAAAGAAAGAAAGAAAGAAAGAAAGAAAGAAAGAAAGAAAGGAAAGAAAATGTATTTCTCCAGACATGAACGCCACAACTCTACCCCAAAATTAAGAGATTACAGGGTTGTAAAAGGGGAGGTTTCATTCATTCATTCATTCATTCATTCATTCATTCATTCATTCATTCATTCATTCATTCATTCATTCATTCATGGAGATAAACCAAATGCCTAGTGATTGTCACCCAGGTTTCTTGACGAGATTGTAGAAGCACTTGTCCTTGGCTGCTTCTTGAAAAGTTTTTTTCTCCCTGTCCCAACTTTCTAGTCTGCAATCCTGGTCTTCCTTCACGGTCTTCCACCCAGCTCCTAAACACGTCCAGTCTAGGACCAGTTAGCAGGGAGTTCCCTACATCTTTGTGCTCCATCTCACAATCACCTGCAGTTTTGCAAACCAGGTCTAGGAAACCCAAGTCTGGAAGCCCAGAGCAATAACAGTGCTTGAGGGTCTGCTGCCATATGCAGTTTGGTCCATAATTAGTTTTCCTGTGAGATACCAGATGCTGGAGCCCCATTTGTGCTTTGTGACCCTAATCCTGCAGCCTGGGAAATGAGCTCTCATCTAAGAATGAGATTGGCTTAGGTTCCTTCTCTTTGCTCTTTTTCTGATTGGTGGACACCTGCTTGTTTATTTTTTGTTTGTTTGTTTGTTTGTTTGTTTTAAGCAAATTGGCCAAGTTAGAGGTGGAACCATCAAAAAAACCCTTAACTGAATTCCATCTAATTTGGCAACAGCAAACCAATTCTAAGAAGTCAAGGAGCTACGTTGAGGTGCCCATGCATTCATCAGGGGTTGAGTTGGAGATTGAAGAGGACTTTATTTTTGAGTTGTAGCAGATGGCAGCAGATTGGCTGATCTCAAAAAGCTAAGCCAAGTCAGGGCCAATTAGCAGCTGGATGGCATCCACCAGGACATCCCTAGTCGGCAGACTGAACTGAGAAGTTGGAAACTATCCCAGCAGGTGGCAGAGAAACTACATCAATATCTTTGCTGAGAAAGATCCAATAAGAATTGAGCTTGACTCAAAGAAACATATCATGCTATTTGAGGGAAATAGAGAGGGGGCATTGAATGTATTGAGTTGAGTTATTTATATATGGTTTTATTTTTGAATGTTTGATTACCTTAACACCACGGTGTGTCCTGAGCACTTTGCCTTAAGAATTAAAAAAAACTAATAAAATGTGTTTCAAAAAAAAAAAAGAATTGAGCTTGACTCAAAGAAGATTTAGTCCAAAGAAAGTTAAGTTTCCACCCCCATCGTGTGTTCTTTAGAAATGTATCCCACCTTAAATGACTTGCTGGTCTGCTCTCTCCCAACAGGACTGCAAGGACCACCAGGTCCTCTAGGACCAAAGGGAAACCCTGGTTCTCCTGGACCCAAAGGAGATAGGGGTACCACGGGTGAAAAGGGGACAAAGGGCGATAGCGGTCTCTCAGGTGAGTGAGTTGAATGTTGCTTCCTTGTTGTGAAGTTTCATTTAACCACCTTTAGGAGAACGTCTCAAGTCTGTCCTTTTCATGTCGTTGTGACTTCCTTCCGGTGCCCTTTTTAACAGGGATGCGGTTAATATTTCAGATCAACCCATCTGATGTTTCCATCAACCTTTTGTCAATGTATTAGTTGGTAATGGGGTGGTGGGGTCCACATATATTTTCAGCAAGGAAAAGGCACATGGGAAAGGAAGTCAGTGTTTGGATGAGTCAACGGATGTCAGGTGCAAAGGATCAGGTCCATATGCTGATCTGAAGTTCAAAAAAGACTTATGCCCAAGAATCTAGTCAACTAAAATTCAATGCTAAATTGGCACCAGCTAAAGGTCAATGGAATTCAATAGCCATTGGACTTGGACCATTTGTGGCAATGTAACGACTCTGCTGCTGATGCATTTAACTCCACCTCTCAGTTCTGCCTGCTCTTCTCCTACATTGGTGTCTTCCTATTCATGATGCTATGGTCCAACATCTTGCAGACTGTGATCATCTTGTTCTCTCTTAGAGGTCAATCTTTTGAAGACCAAAGTTAGCAGCCTGGAAGGACAGCTGAAAGCTCTGCAAGCCAGCTTTGCCAAGTACCAGAAAGGTAAAAATGATGTGCAGAATACACAAATCCCTCTGGAGGAGTTTGATCTCCCAGCAAAGAGCTGATGGGTTAGGGCCAGCAATGCTGGGAGTTGAAGGCCACATGCCTTAAAATTGTCAAGGTTGAGAAACACTGGGTTAGGCGCACTGGTGCACTGCAGCGGCACCCATAAGCCCCAGAGTGTGGTAGAAAGCTTGACAGCAGGTGCTAATCGTTGGGGAGGTGCTGCTGCCCCATACTTGAAAATTGTTCACTGAGTTGAAGATGCTCGACCGCTTTAATCATCGGGGTTGTGTCAGGGTGAAAGGGACACTTGGTTTCAAAGGGACACTTGGTTTCAAAGAAAGTTCACGAGAAGCTTCCACGTTGTTTCGCGGAGCAAGGATGCCCTTCAAGATAGTCTCTTGCGTTTTCAGCAAGTGGAAGAAAAAATTGTGCAAAGTAAAACAACACAGCTAGGGGAACTGCATTATTTCCAAGGCTCTTCCAGGTTTTTACATTTATCCCTATTAGTGCATATATTGTACTGTATGTGTATCCCAAAGATGCTTTTTCAGGAGGCAACTGGACTTTCTTTGAATATGTTTTGCTTCTCATCCAAGAAGCTTCTTCAGCTCTGACTGGATGGTGGGAAATGGAAGGATTTATAGTCCTTGCAGACAGCTGGTCGTTTGCCTTCTTTTAGTGAGTCATTGAGACCACTTGGAGGTTTATCTGTGTCCTCAGAGTCACCTGAACGGTGCAAATGGGTGTGGAGCCTTCTTGGCTGCAGGATGTTTTCTGCCCTGGGTCCCTTCACTGTTGAAAACAGACACAGGCTGTTGGGGAAGAGTCTGTGTTGTCTGCATCTCAAACTGGAGCGCAAATGGTTCCTGTAGTCTGTACTACAGGACTTCCCCACCATCCAGGCAGAGCTGAAGAATCTTCTTGGATGAGAAGCAAAACGTCTTCAAAAGAAAAACCAGAAAGTCCAGTTGCCTCCTGGTTGACCTTTGGGACAACCAGGACCTGGGATGACTGAGAACCTCCACAGATACTCTATGTGTACTTACCCTAATGTATAACACAGTGAACGAAATGAATTTGTAAGGAGACTGTAAAGCTGCTTTCTGGGAAAATAATCCTAGTATTTACACACAGTAAAAAAAAAAGCTAATTTTATTTTATTTATTTATATTTATTTATATTTCACACGGCTCAGCGGCCAATCTCCCTTAGGTTTGATTTGATTTTATTTATTTTAATAAAACGTTCCTGCAGTTTTTGGTATGGTTTGGATGTATCTCCCATCCTTGCCATCTTTGTTTAATTTTAAGTTGATGTTGATGTTAATATTTATTATTTGAATGTATTCTCTGCATTTGCTGTCTTTAATTGGTTGTAACCCATGTAGAGGTGCCTCTAGCCTAGATGGACAAGATATACATATAATAACTATGGGATAAACCACTGGGGATTTTCCAAGGCTAGGATGATTGGGAAAATGACATATTGCTAACAGCGGTATTTGAAGAGTCACCGCTCTCTTCCTATGGCAGGTTGACCTTGCATCAATTTACATCAGTGTAATCATTTACTACACAATGGCTGGTGTTGACGCTGACCTAAGAATGCACCCTTTTTTTTGTTCATTCTAGTCGCCATGTTCCCAGGGGGACGCAGTGTCGGCAGCAAAGTCTTCATAACCAACGGCTACGAAGGCAACTTCGAGGACTTGAGACTCAAGTGTGTGCAGGCCGGAGGGCTGCTGGCAACTCCGAGAAATGTAGCGGAGAACGATGCCATCCAAAAGATTGCAGTGATGTACAACAAAGGGGTCTTCCTTGGCATAACTGACGTAAAGACCGAAGGGACATTTAAGTACCTAAACGATCAGCCCATCACTTACTCCAACTGGTTGCAAGGGGAGCCCAATAATAATCAGGGCAAGGAGAATTGTGTGGAAATGTTCTCCAATGGGAAATGGAATGACAAATCCTGTGGGGAGAAAAGGCTACTGGTCTGTGAACTTTAGACCATCTGTCAGGGCACCGTTTGGATCAGGGGGTCTTCATGCTCGGCCCTTTTATGACTCGTGGACTTCCAATCCCAGAATTCCTCAGCCAGCACAGCCATAAAAGAGCCGAGTTTGAAGACCCCCGATTTAGATCCAGGGAGGCTGTGATGTTTTAATACCATGCTTGCTTTTTATCTATAGGCATTAAATAAATCATGACTTTAGCTAATCCTCTCTAAATTCTAGTGAAGGGGAACTATTGATTTCATGTATAACATTAAAGTAACTATCAAGGACAGTTCACAGGTACAGTGTACTTTCCACCTAATGATTATTAATTAATTAATTAATTAATTAATCGGAATATGGCTGGAAGGGACCTTGGAGGTCTTCTAGTCCAGCGCCCTGCTCAAGCAGGAGACCCTGTACCATTTCAGAGGTGGCTGTCCAGTCTCTTCTTAAAATCCTCCAGTGATGAAGCACCCACAAGGTCTGAAGGCAACTTCTGTTCCACTGGTTAATTGTCCTCAATGTTGGGAAGTTTCTCCTTAATTCCAGGTTGCTTCTCTCCTTGATCAGTTTCCATACGTTGCGTCTCGTCCTGCCTTCTGGTGCTTTGGCATGCAAGTGTCCTAAAGGTGGCGGCAATAGGATTAAGGACTCCAATTCTCTGCTGACACCTAGTGGTCATCCAATTTTTTGCATCTCAGATATGGTAGAAGCTAGAATGGGAACCAGGATCCAATGAGGCCATGACATCTACAGACCCCTCACATCCTGGACATAAACTGTTTCAACTCTGAACACATAATCCTCACAGTATTGTCTTATGCCTAGGTATATTCACCCAGGTTGTATGGCTGTAGTATTATTAGTACCCTTCTCATCTTCTCTAGTACCCCCTTTTGTTGATGTCATATTATGATGATTATTACTCTGTTGCTTTGCATGTACACGGAGAGCTTCTGCACCGGAGACAAATTCCTTGTGTGTCTAATCACACTTGGCCAAATAAAATATTCTAAAGTATTCCAATTCTTTCGGGCCTAGCTATGAAAATGCTCTGTCTAATTTTCTGAAAGGTTACCAGGTTACCAGTCCTAGTTTATTTCTGTTTGTTTGTCTTTCCATTGTTACTTGCCTGAAAACAATGATATCTCCTGGACTTGCTTTAACTTCTGACACATTGTGATCAGCATAGAGAGCATACAGTACTGGCCAAAATTGTGGAAACCTTTTGGAAAAATTTTATTTTTGAGATTTGATGGCTGATAACACCACTTTTTTGGGGGAGTAGTACCATAAAATTATATATCAATGGAAAGATCATTTAATCAAGAATGTAATGCAACAATTATCTGTACTGTGTTCTATGAAAAATTATAGTCAAATAATCAGAAAGAGGAAGCACAACTTGCTTAGGTTGATCTCAGGCAGCTTTCCTTCATCTGATGGTAGCCAATGAGCATGAGCTTTTAGAGAGCCAATTGGGTGTCATCTTGTTTTGGCAATGAGCCAATCAGATCACAGTAGGATTCAGTTCTTGATATCATGTATTGAAGCTGAGAGGACATTTGTCAATGTGTTATGTGATCCCTATCAAGTTGTTTGGGTTTTTTTGTGTTCTTTCATTTGGTGAGCTTGTAAAACGTAATGAAATTAAATGGTGCAAAGAGTTTATTGGTGCAAAGAGTTTATTGGTCACCCAGAAAGTGATGTAAAATAGTATTATTAAGTGAACAAGGTTACAGTCATAAAGAAATTAGAAGAAAAATGGGTGGAAACTTAACCAAAGTTGGCATTTCTACTGTACACGTTTCCCAAAAGGTTTCCACAATGTTGGCCACTACTGTATACTCAACAGGCAGAAGACTGAAAGTTCAGAAGCAACCAGAACTAAAGAGAAACTTCCTAACAGTGAGAACAATTAACCAGTGGAATGACTTGCCTCCAGAACCTATGGGTGCTCCATCACTGGAAGCTTTTAAGAAACTGGACAGACATTTGTTTGAAATGGTCTAGGCCAGGGGTAGGCAACCTTGGCTCTTTTATGACTCATGGACTTCAACTCCCAGAATTCCTCAGCCAGCCTGGCTCAGCTTGGAAACCTCTCCCTTTCCCCTCAGCATGGCTGGCTCAGGAATTCTGGGAGTTGAAGTCCACGAGTCATAAAAGAGCCAAGGTTGCCTACCCCTGGTATAGGGTCTCCTGCTTGAGCAGGGGGTTGGACTAGAGTCCCTTCCAACTCTGTTGTTCTGTTCTGTTCTGTTAGCTCTGCACAAAGTTGACTAGATCAACTAGTTGTCACCAAAATGGCTCATGAATAGCATCAGCTCCAGATATTGTCTTTCCTGCATGTCTCCAACTGCCATATCCTGATCCACAATTCCTCTCTCTTTGCTATAATTTGCTTCTTTAAAAGCTATCCATGACAGCTCATCCAGTTTGGCCCTCAGGTAAGTCAGGCTGAACAAGTTGGATTGATACGCCCGTTGGCAGGTTTGGATCATATGCACAACTGAACAATCAGAAACTACTTACACTGGCCATTCAATTTACACATTTTCTTTCGGCAATTATCTGCCTTACCTGGGCCAGGATGAAAATTACGCGGAGACTGTCTGCAAGATAGAAAACAGCTGTGACCTGCTATCTTGTTCAAACATCTTGTGGAAATTAAACATACTGAAGTGTGAAATTGGTTGATGCTGTCACTTCACACACTCTATCTGAGCCTTCATTGGAACATGTGCCAACATGGTGTGATCGCATTAATTAGTGAACACATATTGATTTCAAGCTATCTATCTAATTTGTTTGATATTTTTTTTTAACCACTCTTCCCACCATAATCATTATTCCATGCGTGCATTTTACTGGGATTGTTTTAGGCTGGGTTAAGAATCATATGCCGTGCTTCTAAAGCTAGACAAAGTCCTTCTGCAACAGAATAGTAGGAATTCATTCCCTCTGGATTTTAGGTTTCCTGAATCGTGGCTTTTTTATACAGAAAAAAGCACCGATTGGTGCCGATGTGAAAATGTCACCAAAGCAAGTCTGTTCTTTTCTGGCATCACTATTTGACTTGGTCCTATAGGAAAGGAATGAAAGAAGAAGAAAGAAGAAAGAAGAAAGAAGAAAGAGAAGGAAGAGGAGGAGTAGGAGGAGAACAAGAAGAGAGAAAGAGAGAAAGAGAAAAGAAAAGAAAAGAGAGAAAAAGAAAGAGAAAAAGAGAAAAAGAGAGAAAAAGAGAGAAAAAGAGAGAAAAAGAAAGAGAGAGAGAGTGAGAGAAAGAGAGAGAGAGAGAGAGAGAGAGAGAGAGAGAAAGAGAAAGAAAGAAAGAAAGAAAGAAAGAAAGAAAGAAAGAAAGAAAGAAAGAAAGAAAGAAAGAAAGAAAGAAAGTGAGAGTGAGTGAGTGAGTGAGTGAGAGAGAAGGGGGAGAGAGAGAGAGATGAACTGGCTGGCCCCAGTCTTTTCTTACTCTCCATTACTGGCTTCACAGATTCTGTTTTTCCTCTTGCTCATTTATTCTCAATTGGCAAACATTTTGGCAGGAAGTTATTCAAATCTAATGGCTTTCAAGGCATCTCTGAAGCTTGAAAAAGCACCAGCATCTGGGCTGGTGGTCAGCTTGCTTTCCCCCCAGCCCTCTCAGAGAAAACACAGCTGTCCAGGAAACAGTGTTTCATCCCACAAAGGTAGCATATCTGGGAATGAATGACAAGCGGTGAGACGGCAGCTCTGCATCTATTGACAATGGCCCAGGCGGGTACGTAAGCTGGGCAAATAAAGAACCAAACCACGCCAGTGGGAAATAAAACCGTATGACATTTATCTGGAGAATCGGTGGAGCGGCAGGTTCTGCTCTGAAAGATAATTAATTGTGTGTGGCTTTCGATTTCATGGCAACAGCCCAAGGCGTGGTTCTCATCTTGAGATCCTTCAACGTTAGAAACGTGTGATGGTAGCTCTGGATGTCCATGGAGATTCTCAGTCATTCCAGGTCATGGTTGTCCCAAAAGTGCTTTTTTCTCCCCCCAAAAGGCAACTGGACTTTGTTTTTTTTCCTTGAAGATGTTTCACTTCTCATTCAAGAAGCTCTGACCAAATGGTGGACGATGGAAGGATTTACATGCCTTGCAGTCATCTGCTCATTAATACTCTTTCTGAGAGTTATTGAGGCCACTTGGGGATTTATCAGTGCCCTCAGGTTCAACTGAGACATGCAAATGGGTGTGGAGCCTTCTTGGAACTGCTGAAAGGACTGTGTTGCAAACAGGAGATCCGTAGTGTTGTATCCCCCCCCCCATTGTGTTGAGATAGGACTGTTTGGTTTGAACATAGATGCCCTCTTTGACCTTCTTTGCTGTTTTCAAAGAGGTGACCGTTGTTTTTCAAATGCAGTTGGACTATTGAATCTTGTCCTGACGGCTTTGCTCTCCTATGTTGCGCCGTGCATTTGTGAAGAGGTTGTTTTGGTTCCCCAGTGTACAGATGTGTGTACATGTCTCGCTGCATTGCAGTGCATATATCACATTGCTCACTTTGTCACTCTGAATAAGCAGCAAGTTAGAGAGTTAATTCATGCGAGCCCGGGGGTCCAACTCGCCACGTCACGTGACGTGTCGCAACATAACACAAAACTTTTTTCGCATTGCGCGGCCTCTGCATGATGCAACCGGCCCCCAGGCTGGTAGTTTGACACCCCTGCATTAGAACAATTAATCAGTGGAACAGCTTGCCTTCTGAAGCTGTGGGTGCTCCATCACTGGAAGATTTTAGGAAGCGAATGGACAACTGTTTATCTGAAATGGTATTAATGCTTGACCAGAGGATTGGACTAGAACAGTGGTTCTCAACCTTTTTAATGCCGTGAACCCCAACCAGTCGTAAGTTGAGGACTAAACCGGTCGTAAGTCAGGGACTAAACCGGTCGTAAGTTGAGGACTACCCAACCGGTCGTAAGTCGAGGACTTTCCCTGCCCGGGAGCACCACGCATGCGTGGTTCCGCCCCCTGCGCCNTGAAATGGTCGATCGACCCCAAATGGGGTCGCGACCCATAGGTTGAGAACCGCTGGACTAGAAGATCTCCAAGGTCCCATTCTAACTCTGTTATTCTGTCATTTGGACCCACCTGAAAAAGCCAGCTACAGAGACATCACTGCTGCTGGTTCTGTATTCATGCAAAGAGAAACACCAGAATAATATATGGATAGAATCTTTATTTTTATTACAGTTCAGCTAGAAAAAGGCAACTGGTGACCTCCATATATTTTGGACTTGCTCACCTAATTTTTTTGCCACCGGCTATGCTGGTGGAAGCTGATAAGACTTGAAATCCAAAATATTTGAAAAGGCATCTGTTTACCCCCGATTTCACCGTTAACTCCCAAAGTTAGCCACCGTCCATCCTAATTTCTTTTTCCTACGACTGGATTTATCTGAAAAGGAAGATAGTCTCAAATTTAAGATAATCGCCTATTTCAAAGGAAAATTAGATGGAGAAAAAGAATTATTCTTCTTGTATTGGATGCCCAACCAATTTAAGATGACCTCGCCCCAGTCTTTTTAGATGAATACAGTACTGTTTTACTCACTCTGGAGCTGTGATATAATAGCTAATTCGGTTCTTACCAATGCTTTTTTAACCTCTGCATTTTAACTATTTTTCTCAACTCTGCGTATGTGTGTACGTGTGTGTTTGTGGTTCTGCTGCACAATTGTTTCAGGGTAGGCAAGCAGCAGATTATTTTACAAGAGGAAGGATTCAAAGAATAGGCATGACAAGCTTTCAGTCCTCAAAGATTAATTTCTACCACTTCCTAGCCTTCTGTTTCCATGTTCTCAGCTACCGTATTTTATTGCATAATGTTTGAAGAATGGATTTTTTTTCCCCACTTTAATATTTGTCATTTTTCAACCGTTGGGCTTTCTCCTGTCAGTTTCCTCTTCCTTTCAACTGAGCACTTGCACAGTTGTGAGGCTGCGTGAAATGATCCAGGGTTGATGTTGTTATTTTTTGTCAGCTGGGGTGCAATGGCTCAGTGGTTAAAGACAGTAAGCTTGTCAGCCAGCTGACAGCCTGGGTTTGAGACCCAAGTGTTGCATGGATGGAGTGAGCTCCCATTACTTCTCCCAGCTTCTGCCCACCGAACAGTTCAAAAGCATGTAAATCAGTGGTTCTCAACCTGTGGGTTGGGACCCCATTTGGGGTCGATTGACCATTTCATGGGGGTCGCCAAGCAAGGCTGTCTGCCATTTTTTTTGTCCGCCATTTTTTTCCCCTTTTCCGGCGGGTGCCTTACCTCCCTTGGGCTGGGCCAGCTGGTGGTCGGCCTGCTCCGTCTCTGCCCCTTGCCAGCTACGCCTCGGCGGGGGCAGAACCACGCATGTGCGGTGCTCCCGGGCAGGGAAAGTCCTCGACTTATGACCGGTTTAGTCCTCGACTTACGACCAGTTTAGTCCTCGACTTACGACCAGTTTAGTCCTCGACTTATGACCGGTTGGGGTCACGGCATTAAAAAGGTTGATGTAAATGGTACCACATTGTTGGGAAGATCATAAGACTCATCACAAGACTTATGGATGACTCACAGCTGACCCATCACAAGACCCTCACTTGACACAACCACAGCTGACCCATCAGAAGACCCTCCATTGACATACCCACACCTGACCCATCACAAGACCCTCACTTGACACAACCACACCTGACCCATCACAAGACCCTCACTTGACACAACCACAGCTGACCCACCACAAGACCCACCACAAGACCCTCCATTGACACACCAACACAAGACCCATCAAAAGACCCTCACGACACACTCACACCTGACCCATCACAAGACCCTCACTTGACACAATCACAGCTGACCCACAAGACCCCATCACAAGACCCTCCATTGATACACCCACAGCTGACCCATCACAAGACCCATCATAAGACCGTCACTTGAAACACCCACACAAGACCCATCACAAGACCCTCCATTGACACCCACCCCTGACCCATCACAAGACCCTCCATTGACACACTCACACAAGACCCATCACAAGACCCTCACTTGACACACCCACACCAGACCCATCACAAGACCCTCACTTGACACCCACCCCTGACCCATCACAAGACCATCACTTGACACACCCACACCAAATCAGCCATCAATGGACCCATAGCCATCAACAACATCTACAGACTATGCAAAAGAGACAATCAACATCAGCCCAAAAGGGAACAAAAAGACCCCAGCACCTCTCCATCACTAGCAATCAGCACCCAGATCAGCATAGATTAACTCCAAGGTCAACTTCAGACCAACAATCTAGTAAGAAAGACCCCAATCAAGAAACTAATGCATTATGGAAAATTTGGATAAAAAAGAAATGGAATTGATGTTGAACTTGATAACTGCTGCAAGATTACTAGTAGCTCAATGTTGGAAAATGGAACGTTTGCCCACTATAGAAGTTTGGGTATTTAAAGTTTCAAATTTAGCAGAAATGGCTAAGATTTCTGCCTACGTGAAGGATATTTCACAAGAAAGATATATTTTGGTTTGGAGAAGATGGATAGATTATATTGAGAATAAATATGGAACTAAAAAGTTTCATTTGGTTTTTGAGTAAATTTTAGATTGTTAATGTAGTTTATTTCTTTTTAAAAGTAATAATGATGTTTAACATGTTTGTTCAGAAGAGAGCTAAAGGATGTTATAGAATTGTTAATTTAAGGGTGACATAATCTAAAATAGAGTATAACTATTGTATTGTTAACCCTGTGTGTGGCTCTGGGAAGTCGGGGAGAAGGGAGGGGGGTGGGGAAGGGTGGGTTTTGGGGAGGAGGGGATTTATATTGTAAAACTTTTAAAAATTTTCAATTAAAAAAAAAAGAAAAGAAACTAATGCCAAAGAGCCATTAGTAAACACCCAACCAAAGAATCCCTAAGACTGCCCATCCACCCACACAGACAAACAAGACATCAGAATATAAAATGACAGCAAACTGCACTCCTTACTAGCACTGATGATGTTACCTAGTTGGGTAAAGAAACGTCTGCAAGAAAACAAGCAAGCTCAGAGAAGCACCAAGACCCTTAGGAAAGCATATTGCATGTGTTAACAGCCTTGAGTTATTGATAAAAACAATAAATAAAATACATAAATAAATATCAGTTTTGCTCCTCCATTCCCCCCCCCTTTTGTTTGTTCTTTATGGTGCTTTTAAATAATATTGGTTCAACAAAATGATTTTTGAAAAGCAAAAGTGCTGAGCAAAAAGCTAAGTTTAATTTAGAAGCTAGTGAAATAAAATTGTAATTTTTCCCCATCCAAGTTCATGGACCCCCCCCCAAAAAAGTCTATAAAATGGTGCATTTTTGGTAATTTATAGACATCAGATCCATGGATTTGGCCCAGTGCTTAGAGCAATTGTGTAATATCTTATTTCCAACTCATTTCTTTTTTTTTTTTATCTTCTCTGCAGCACAGCTTTTTGCCAGTTTCCTGGCAAATTCTTTGTTCTGTCCTGTAACATTTTGCAACGCACAGATGTTCTTTTTTGTTTAAAGCAAAGTTGGTTTGTTACTTTGCTTTTTTAAAAAAAATAAATAAATAAATAATAACATGTAGTTCCCCAGGATAACTCTTGCTTCATCTGTTTTTTTTCTTCTGCTGTGAATCGTTGCGACACAACTGCACCGAATTGGGATTAAAGAGTGAATTCCACTGGAATTCCCGCAACAGGTAGAAACTGGGTGAAATCAGACAACAAATAAATATTTTTTTCCCCTGTTGTTTTAGATAATGATTAGCGAAAGGATCAGATTTTGCAAAACCACTGCCCGAGAAACGCGTACGCGAAGAGTTGGTTTCTTTCAGCGCTGTGTAAGTAATTATTTTTTCAGTATCAAACTTGCTTAAGAAACCTTTGGCTACTTAATCTGTTTTCTATGATTTCTGAAGCAGGATCTTAAATTATTTTCCA
>NW_015387412.1:254159-273053 GCF_001527695.2 Protobothrops mucrosquamatus
AGAGAGAGAGAGAGAGAGAGAGAGAGAGAGAGAGAGAGAGAGAGAGAGAGAGAGAGAGGTGAACTGGCTGGAAGGCTGAGTCAACCTTGAGCCCTGTCAGGATCGAACTGCTGGCATTGGACAGAATTTGTCTGCGATGTTGCATTCTAATACTGTGCCACCACAGCTCCTTATAGAAAGTCCACAGCAGCTTCTTCTGATCTACCATAAACCACTGCTTGATTTTCAAATAGTCAATTTTGGATGACAAAGAAGCTATTTAGGGATTGTTCTACATAACCGAAAGCCTGCGATTGCAACATTTCTGGGGTGAGGTAAGGCTTGATCTAAAATGGATATTTTAAAGAGTGTCTACTGAATAATGTGGGGTGGAGATGGGTTCTCACAATCTTGCTCTCCCACACATACTTTTTTTTAAAAAAAACCCCGATATACCATCAACGTACATCTTTTTTTACTAGTCCTATGGATATTTCTTTGTTTTCTTTTTCCTTGTTTATTTTATTGTTCTATTATTTCACTTTTGCCTTGTTTTAACTTCTTTTCGATTTCTCTTTCTTTCTTTTTTTTTTATGGTCGTGAACCGCCTAGAGTAGCCAGAGGGCAAGATAGGCAGCAAATACTGTAAATTTAATAACAACAATAACAGTAATAGGACTTCAGAATTCAGACAGACAGGTACCTGCCACATAACACCCCAGACTTATCAATAGTCGATAAGAAAGGGAAAAAAAAGTCTGGATAGTGGACGTGGCGGTACCTGGAGACAGCAGAAAAGAAAAGAAAAAACTGGAGAAGATAAACAAAATACAAAGACTTGTAAAAAGAACTAGAACAACTGTGGTAAAAGGTAGTACAAATAGTGATAGGCACCTGGGGTGCAATCCCAAACCATCTGGAGCATCCCTTGAACACCATTGTCATTGACAAATTTATCATGAGTCAATTGCAAAAGGCAGCTTGACGTGGATCAGTTTTATCCTGCAATGATATCTGTAACACCGTAAAACATCCACATCTTCCTATCCCAGGTCTTTGAGAAGGACTCAATAGATGGATAAAAATATTGAAGTCTGAACATCTGGCTGATGGTGCAATGAATCACAATATACAATATAAATATCCCGTGGTATAGAATATATGAAACACAAATGTCGTAGGAAGTGTTAGGATGATCCCTGTAATCCTAGTAGGTGACAGATATAGCTAATAGGTATAGGTGATATAATAGTACTGCTTGTGTAGGCATTAAGGCAATTTCTATTCTTCAATCCCTCACATAATATGAAAACAAGCTACAATCCTCTTTGCTTCTGATGACCTCAAAACACAGGAAAGAATAGGGGAACATCATCACCCAGTCAACGGTTTCCCCCAATTGATCAATGGGAAAGAGAAAAAAAAGCCATCCAATCCTTGTTCCACCACCTGAACCACCACAAAATGTCAGTGTCATGGTTCTGACAGATGAAACTCTTCAAAGAACTTTGAGGCATTGTTTACCTTGAAGAATCTTTATTCAAGTAGCTTAGCATCGGCACGTACATAGGCAAAGCCAAAATCTGAATTCCCCTACCCTGAGCACATGGTATCAAAGCACAATTCCTTCCTCTAATTAACAGTCATAAATCACATTCTCCAATTAGTTTGAAATGCAGGCTTTCCCCCCAGTTCTTCAACCCGCCATTTCTTATCATCTCGTATTTCAAAAAACCTTGGTTTTCACATTAGTTACAATACTGTTATGTCTAGCTAAACTCCCATGCACATTCCTCCTCCTCTCCCCTCCAGTATCCTCTAATTCTAACTCTAATTCTAAGAGTAAAACATAAGAAGGAAAATGGCTGCATCTCCATATGTTGTCAAAGCAAAAACATCTGATGTTCGCGGCGTTGACAATCAGAACGTTATTTACCCCAAACAAAAGGAAAACAAAATATGTACTATTTCCCCCCTCTTTAAGTCTCATTCTTAAGATATGCACCTTCACGCTTTCTACATCCTGATGCTGGGAGTGTCACTGGTGAAATCGACAGATCCTGAAATGTGCAGATGTGAAGAGAAAGTTAACATCTGCCCTGTGGTTGCTGGCATTAATGGATTACCAGGAACCTCAGGGAGCAATGGCTTACCAGGAAGAGATGGGACGGAAGGTCCTCCAGGGCCAAAAGGAGATTCAGGTACAATTCTTTAATTTTTTTTAGATCTATGTTGAGTATAAACATTAAGGCCAGAGTCACTGTTCAGTGGTAAATTATACATCATGTAAGAGGAAGTAAAGGCTATAAAAACTCTGGCGTTTCCATCAGAGAGAGTTTACATTCATTTTTTCTCCCATAGAGAAGAGCTTTTACATGAACCACCAATGGATGGTTGACATTATATAGGCTGAACAATTGAGGGAAGTAGATATGTGTAGTAGAATAGAATAGAATAGAATAGAATAGAATAGAATAGAATAGAATAGAATAGAATAGAATAGAATAGAAATATAGAATAGAATAGAATAGAATAGAATAGAATGAAATAGAATAGAATAGAATAGAATAGAATAGAATAGAATAGAATAGAATAGAATAGAATAGAATGCTGGAAGGGACCCTGGAGGTCCTCTAGTCCAGCCCCATGCTCAAGCAGGAGGACCTATACCATCTCAGACAGGTGATTGTCCAGTCTCTTTTTGAAAACCTCCAGTGATGGAGTGCCCACGATTTCTGGTGGCAAACTGTTCCACTGGTTGATTGCCCTCACTGTCAAGAAGTTTCTCCTTAATTCCAGGTTGCTTCTCTCTTTGATCAGCTTCCAACCATTGTTACTCGTAGACTAACAAAGAGAAGGACTAGGATGATACGATAGCAGTCTTGCAATATTTGAGGAACTGTCACAGAAAAGAGGGGGTTGACCTATTCTCCAAAACAAACGATTGCAGGACAAGAAGTAATGGATGGAAACTTATCAAGGAGAGATCCAATCTAGAACTAAGTAAAAAATTCCTGACAGTGAGAAACATTAATCAGTGGACCAGCTTGCCTACAAAGTCATGGGTGCTCCATCACTGGAGATTTCCAAAAAAAGAATCAACAGCCATTTGTCTGGAATGGCATAGGGTTTCTGCTTGAGCAGGGGGTTGGACTAGAAGACCTCCAAGGTCCCTTCCAACCTTATTACTCTATGTTCTGTTTGGCGATGGTTCCACGTTTCCTGCCCAATATGTTTAGTGCAACTCTTCCATTGCTTCTGATCTTGTGGCTCTTATTAACGATGATAATCAGTTTCTTCACTTACTGTATCTTTTTGTGCATTTTCTTTATTTAATTGGCAGGTTTAAAAGGAATACAGGGACCTCCAGGAAAAGCTGGACCTCCTGGCTCAAATGGAGATCAAGGACTGAAAGGGGATCAAGGGCTGCAAGGAGATCAAGGGCTGAAAGGAGAAAAAGGAGATAGTGCAGGTAAAGATAAGACATAGCACGGAGCTGAGATTTTACAAATGCTTTTTTTGGTTTTTATGTGGAATATTAAAAGGATATACAATGATTCTTTCCTCTCTTCATTTTACCTGGTGAAAACCATTCAGAGTTATCATCTGGCAGCAACTGAACCTTTACTCAAATAAAGATACCATAGCTCTTCTTATTATCCACTAGCTGTACCCGGCCACGCGTTGCTGTGGCTCAGTCTGGTTAAATGGAAAAGAAGTGTGTTGCTTTTATGTCCAACAGATGGCGCTGTTTTTCAAAAATAGCATGTTTTTACTTGTCACAGGTGTGACATCTATATAATATAGGTATATAAAAACACGTGCGTATTCACATGCAATGTTGTGTCAAAATTTCAAAGCAATCGGTGAAGAAGTTTTGGAGATTTAAGATTTTGAACAAACGAACATTTACATTTTTATTTATATAGATTATTTTGGCCTGCTTAAACTTCATGTATTCCCTCTATTTGTCTTTTATATGGATAGATTAATCAAATAAGCCTTTGGTAGATCAGTTGATTGGATGGATGGATCATCCTAGCACTCTATTAAAACCATAAAAAGGTCTCTTTTCTTCTCAAGAGTTGGGGGTCAGGTGAGATTGGAGCCCAGTAATTGTTGTTCTTGAAGAGTATTGCTTTAGGGCTTCTGGTTTTGTCTTTCTGGATGTTGGTTTTTTATTCTTTCATGCATGTTTTTCTTGTTGTTGTTTTGAGATATCCAGCTTTAGGTAAACAACTACAAGGACACACTCTAGTGTACGAATGGCACACAGGGTACAAATTTATGGAGCACTACATAACAAAATGTCAGGATTTCTGATATTTTCAGCAAGAGCCTGGTAGCATCATTTCAGATTGACACATTTATTTTTATTTTTAATTTTTAATTTTTTATTTTATTTTTCACTATACACCATACACCAAAAACTACATAAACATAAATCTTTTCTTCTAACAGAAGTGCTTTACATTTTAAATATTCTTTACATCTTATTTACATTTTATGTACATCAATAATTATGTCTTTTTCTTTCTCTGTCCTAGCCAATTATAACATTTATTCCAAATTTCATAAAATTCTGACGTCTCTTTGTCTTTTAATTCTAACGTAAGTTTGTTCATTTCTGCGCATTCCAAGATTTTATACATAATCATATCATTTGTGGGAATATTTTCACTCTTCCAACATTGCGCATATGCTATACGAGCTGCAGTCAATATGTGTATAATGATGTGTTGGAGTTGTTTTTCCATCTTTAAAATTATGCCCAAAAGAAATATTTCTGGTTTGAAATCCATTTGTATCTCAGTTATCTCCTGTATCCAATCTCTTATCCGTTCCCAATAATTTTTTACTTTGGGGCACAGCCACCACATGTGATAAAAACAAGGAAGAAATTAAAATGTAAAGGTTGTGAAGCCCAGATACAAAAATATGTAAAACCGGTTAGAGCGGCCACTTAAATGCCATCTGTAAATCATTTTATATTGATTCTCTCTATATGCAGTTGATAGCGTCAATTTGCAATTTCTGTTCCATAATCTTTCCCATTCCTCTAAATTTATATTTCGCCCCACATTTCGTCAGATTGACACATTTATTAAAGGGCATGAGCTCTGGCGAACTCATGAAGGCCTTTTGGTGAAATTGGTTCATCAGAAATGGGTTGACCAGATTCCTCCTGATTTTTGGCTCTTCTTCTGCCGCACATCTGGCTATCCAAATTGTACAACTATGTCAACATTCCATGGAAATCATAAGTTTTACATATAAAACTTTCAAAGGATCTTAGAAGCAAAGGCAAGGAGCCAGGCTTTCAGATGTGTTTTTTTTAAAAAAAAATCTATTTTGCTTCGGACAGCAGTGAAGAATAATTTTCTCTTTTCATATCCTTTAGAGTTTGAAGTTCTTAAAACCCAGATTCGTGATTTACAAGCAGAGCTGCAGGTTTTTAAGGAGACGACAAGTAAGAACCATGCAGGTAAGACAAAATCATCTCTTTGGGAATACTTGCAAAAACTTTCACGAATACTTCCAAGGGGTTGTTGGTGCTGAGCTTGGCTGTTTTCTTGCAGATGTTTCATTGCCAACATGGTAACATCATCGTGTAGTGATGACGTTACCTAGCTTGGTAATGAAACATCTGTGAGAAAACAACCACGCTCAGAGAGTACCAAGGTCGTCTCATTTCTACAAATAGTTTCCACTATAAAAAAAAAATACTTTCCTCTGGAGAAAGTATTAAATGTTGAAATAAGAGAAATTTTGGTTATTAAGTTAAAGATATTTGGAAATTATCAGAAAATAAGAATATTACATTGCACTATTAATTGGCTGATGTAAGATGGTGAGAATTCAAATAGACAAGACGTGTATCCTGAAGATTAGATCTTGTGATGAATTGTGAAAAAGGGAACTGGGATGAATTAAAAGTTGGAAATCATAAATACTAAACGTTAAATTTAAATATTAATGGTAAATTAAAAATTGGGAAAAACGAACCAGGACATTGATTGTCTAAAAAGATTGAATGTTAAAACAACTACGATATGTATCAACAAAAATTGTTGATAAATGTAAGAAAGTTATTTTTATCTAATCGATATAGTAAGAATTGTATGAATTTAAACGCGAGACAGTGAATACTAAGGGGAAAAGAGGAAATATTTAATGTAATCATTTGAGATCTGTACTAAAGATATTTGTACGTTGTTGAATTATTGACCAACGCAGCTGCCACGTTGCTTTTCAAATATTTAAATGTGAAAATAGAAAACCAATAAAAAAAAATTTCAAAAAAAAGAAAAACTTTATTCTGGTACTTCCTGATGTTCCTTCAGTTCATTTGATGTCGAGAGCAGGACGGCTCCTAAAGTGGATTTCTCGCCCTTGAAAAACAGCCGAGAAAGAATTTATCGTATCTAATTTGTTCTTTTTCCTTAGATTTTCTAGAGGCTGCTTTCCCAAACTTCACCATAATAGGAAACAAAAAAATTGCCTCTAATGGAGCCGAAGCCAATTATGAAACTGCCAAAGCCACCTGCTCCAAGTTTGGGGGTCAGCTCGCCTCTCCGAGAAACGGGGAGGAAAACGCCGCCTTAGCAAAACTGGCGTCAAAACTTGGAAAACATGCTTTTCTTGGGATGACTGACAAGGAGACAGAAGGTAGATTTAAGCACCTCAACGGGGACCAAATGCAATACTCACAGTGGGCAAAAGGCGAACCTAATGGAGAACAAGAGGATTGCATAGAGTTATACCTGGATGGCCAGTGGAATGATGTGGCCTGCAATATAATTCGATTAATCGTCTGTGAGTTTCAATCCAACCATCCTCCTCTAAACTTGTCGGGGTAGCAAAAAACAGATTTCCAAAATCCAGGGTGTTCGCCTATAACTTCAGAACACGAGCAAAACAACCAGTGAGGTAATCACAAGGCTTTACAAGATTGGCTCGGGCAACGGTCAAACAGATGAACAAGCATCGGAGCAATTTTGTGTAATTTAATTCAGCTTGGGGGCACTTTGGAGGCTGGGTGTGTTTATGAGAAATGTTTGTGACAATGCAGCTAATAAATAATGCATTGGCAATTGTCATGATTAGATAATCACATATTAAACTGTCCGCTTAATGTCGTATTTATTTGTGTTTTACTGGTTAAATATACTGTATCTAATGTCCGTAATGATATATTCCATCAAACCAATATCACTTAACTGCCTTTTAACACTTTAGCAACCATCTTAGCAGGACTGTTTATGGCTTTTAATGCAAAATCCTTTCCAGAGGATGACGGGGTTTGAAAATACCTTTTTCATTTTAAAAGAAGCCCAAATAGTACTATTTTTTTGGGGGGGGGAGGATGTTTGTACTCTGATCAATAGAGTGGTCAAACAAATTTCTAATAAATTTCTTAATGGGTAATCCTCCTGTCTGATTCACAGTTGGCAAAAAAAACCCCTTCTACTTATTTCCCTGTTGCTTTGCCCACTTTTTTTTAACCCTCCAAAATGTCCATCAAGATGGGGGGGGGAAATAAAATTGATCTCTAAGTTATTTTAATGACCAACTCGTGTTACAAAACGGAACCAAAGATAGCAGGAAGATGTGATCAACAATCAATCAGCCGTGGACTAAATAAAGTCTGACTTGATTATTGAAGCAATCAACTGTAAGCAGAAAGACACATAGCTTGGGCCTGGGATGAGCGCATGGCGCAGTGGTTAGAATGCAGTACTGCAGGCTACTAGTGCCGGCTGCCAGTAGTTTGGCAATTCGATTCTCACCAGCTCAAGGTTTCAATCCTTCCAAGGTCGGTAAAATGAGGCCCCAGATTGTTGGGGGCAATAGGCTGATCTGTAAAGCACTTAGAGAGGGCTGTAAAACCCTATTGAGTGGTATGTAAGTCTAAGTGCTATTGCTATTGCTATGGGATATGAGCAGATGATGGATTAGGAAAAAACAATGATTATACTAGCAAGGTTAGAAGAAGTAGAAGAGGAAGAAGACAAGGAAGAAGATGGAGAGAGGGAGGCTCAAGAATTTTTTGGGAATGCCCTAAAAGGTGCTATGAATTATTCCTAGAGAGTGGATGGGATGGTTGATATATGTCCAACAATTCCAAGTGGTTGGGTCCAATTCACCAACTTTCCTAACTAATTAACTAGGATCACTCCAGCAGGAACCATCTACCCCTATAGCATTCAAAGCAAACCAGCAAAGAGCTGTTAGATTGTCTTTTGATCTAAGACAGGGGTAGGCAACCTTGGCTCTTTTATGACTCGTGGACTTCAACTCCCAGAATTCCTGAGCCAGCATGGCTCTGCTTGGAAACCTCTCCCTTTCCCCTCAGCATGGCTGGCTCAGGAATTCTGGGAGTTGAAGTCCACGAGTCATAAAAGAGTCAAGGTTGCCTACCCCTGACCTAAGACAATGGAGCTTTCCTATAGAAGAAACTCTATGGTGCATATGATGTCCTTCAACATGTACGGAGGAAGGCCTCGTGCTTGTGAGATAATATGCTGTTGACATGGCCCAATACTGTCATTTAGTTTTAATACTATTTATTCTACATAATTTTTACATGTGCTATACTTCTATTTCCCATTTCATATCTACTCCACTTGCTTAATGTTGAATGTTATACGTCTATAATTTGTAGGTGCTTTTGACATGAATAAAGATGAGCACAGGGTTTAAAGTGCAATGGATCAAAAATTCCAATGCTAGACTGCTTTTTCCAAATTTCATATTCATTGTCTTCTCTAAACTCTCTTGTTGACGATTATTGTCCTTCTGTCTCACTGATGGATTTACTTTTGTGGCATAATAGATACGTTAAAGAGTAACCAAGGTGTGGAATCCATTGTATTCAGAAACCCAGCCCAACCAGAATGTGGGGTTTTTTTCAGAAAAGACAGAAGACAGCTGATCCATTGTGATTTTTTGATAAAAGAGGCTTTCTTCTCCCGGTATATATTTTTCCAAGAAAGAAAGAAAGAAAGAAAGAAAGAAAGAAAGAAAGAAAGAAAGAAAGAAAGAAAGAAAGAAAGAAAGAAAGAAAGAAAGAAAGAAAGAAAGAAAGAAAGAAAGAAAGAAAGAAAGTTTCTTTCTTTCTTTCTTTCTTTCTTTCTTTCTTTCTTTCTTTCTTTCTTTCTTTCTTTCTTTCTTTCTTTCTTTGAATTAAATTAAGATCAACTCTCCCTGCCTCTACAAAGTTCCAGGAAATGGAAAAAAGAAAATCATAGTGTTGAATTTTGGCAGAGAAATGAGCAATTTTCAGTGGCAATTTTTTTATTTTGACAGGGTCACAAAAGTTCTCCAAACCAAATGACTAACCAAGCCGGAACTAACAATTAAATCGGAATACAATTATCAAATCCATAACAAAGTCAGGTCACCAATGACTGATGATCATTTCCTCTTTGGAAAAATTACAGATATTGTCTCTAAGAGGAGTTGTTTGATCTTGATCGCAATGTCAGAGTGTTCCTGATTAATGTTTGCCATTTTGTTAAACCTTCCAATGAATAGCAGGGCTGAAAGAAATACAGGCTTGGTTTAAAGAGTATCAAATTGGGGGGAAAAACAAATAGGGAAGGACACTGCCCCCCCCAAAAGAGATCATTAATCGTGATAATCCAAACATATTATAGTTTTACCGAATTCTATTTAATGTTGATGTGCTTTAGATTAATAAAAATACAGAATGGATCGGTCCTGTTCTTTTTACGCAATCTCCCTTTCTGGTTCTTGAAATCTGAGATCCAGACCCTCTCATTGGCTACTTATGCATACAGTAATTCTTGAATCCTTTCCCATTCTTCCTTCAGTCTTTTCCCTTACTGATTCAGAAAGACAGTAAGCCTGGCCGTAAAATCCCCATCCTAAAAAGACCGCCTCCATCTTTGATCCTGATTAGTAGCAGTTGTGTAGATTTCACAAGTGATGACATCACTATCAAATTTCTAGGACATTATGCTGTTTCTTATCTTGCCCTCTGGTGCTTTGGAGAATAAGTTGACCCCTTCAGCTTTGTGGCAGCCCCTGAAATACTATAATACTGCTATTATGTCAACCCCTAGTCTTTTTTTTCTCTAGACTAGCCATGCCCAATTCCTGCAGCCGTTCTTCATCTGTTTTTGTCTCCAGGCCTTTAATCATCTTAATTGCTCTTCTCTGCACTTTTTTTTTCCCAAAGTCTCAACATCTTTTTTTTTTGTAATGTAGTGACCAAAACTGGATGCATTATTCCAGGTGTGGCTTTACTAAGGCTTTATAAAACGGTACTAATACTTCATGTGATTTTGATTCTATGCCTCTGTTTACACAACCGAGGATTGTATTAGCTTTTTTGGCTGCACACTTCTGACTCATATTTAAGTCATCATCCTCTAGGACTCCAAGATCCCTCTCATAGTTACTGTTTTTGAGCCAGATTTCTCCTAATCTGTACTTGTACCTTTGGTTTTTCTTGCCTAAGTGTAAAACTTTGCGTTTCTCCACATTAAAATTCATTTTGTTGGATAGGGCCCATTGTTCAAGTCTGTCAAGATCTTTTTGGATCCTGACCTTGTCTTCTGGGGTGTTGGCTATTCCCGCCAGCTTAGTGTCATCTGCAAATTTGATGAGTTCTCCTTCTACTCCTTCATCTAAGTCTTCCATATTGTCTTACAAGAGTCAACAAGGAAGCAATGGGAACATCATAGCCCTACGTGACACGGAGCTGTGGTGAAAAATGCGGTTTGAAATTTGTGGCTCAGAACATTTATTCCCAAAATGCGAATGTGAAATGTGAGACCGTCTTGCACAAGAAATTGTCTATAAAAGGAAACCTTAAAAGTCCCCCAAATTATTCTTCCCACGACGGCTGCGAAACACTGGAAATCACAAAGTAAGTGATCTGACTTTTGACTCAACCCTGAAAATTTTATTTCATGTAAAATTACTGGGGATTCTTTTTTTAAATCTGTCATTCAGTCAATCGAGAAACTTTAGAGATTTTTCTGCAAGCTGGGGAAAGGATTAAGAGTTTAATCTTAAATATTTGCGTTCGGCAACTATAAAGAGCTAGAATTAGGTAAAATGGCTATCCCAAAAATGCTTTTTCAGGAGACAACTGGACTTTCTTGTTTTTCTTTGAAGACATTTCGCTTCTCATGCAAGAAGCTTCTTCAGCTCTGAAGAAGCTTCTTGGATGAGAAGCAACACATCTTCAAAGAAAAACAAAGGAAGTCCAGTTATCTCATGAAAAAAGCATCTTTGGGATCACTACGCCCTGGATAAATGAGAATCTTCATAGAAGTAAAAATGGCTACTGTATTTTTCTATGCAGACAGCTGATTATTTTAGATATATGTAGAAGAAAGAGTTTATTTGACAGAGCAATCAAAATGCTTGTCTCTATTTATGGAAGACCTCAGAAAGGTAAGCTTCATTTCTATGTGCTATTTCAGCACATTCACTCCCTTTTGCAAGGCATGACTTAATTCCATGTATAGTTTTTACAATAATGAAGGCTGATTTTCTTTTTCCAGCAGCTATTGGTCACATATCACTATCTCTCTCTGTCTCTCTTTAACTATATCATATCTTTTCTCTCTCTCTCTCTCTCTCTCTCTCTCTCTCTCTCTCTCTCTCTCTCTCTCTGTTAGAGATAGATATAGAGATAGATTGATATAAAAGATATTATACATATTCTTTTCTCCCATATTTGGGCTGACAGGGTGCACCAAACTCAAGATAATATAGATAGATAGATAGATAGATAGATAGATAGATAGATAGATAGATAGATAGATAGATAGATAGATAGATAGATAGGGAGGTAGGGAGGTAGGGAGGTAGGGAGGTAGGGAGGGAGGGAGAGAGAGAGAGAGAGAGAGAGAGAGAGAGAGAGAGAGAGAGAGAGAGAGAGAGACTAGATCAGTGATGGCGAACCTTTTAGAGACCGAGTGCCCAAACTGCAACCCAAAACCCACTTATGCATCGTCGAGTGCCGGGTGGGTGTGGCCCATTGGGTGGGTGTGGCCCATTGGGTGGGCGTGGCCCACTGGGTGGGCATGGCTGCAGTGATAATGGCAGACTGGGTGGGACTAAAACGTTCAATCAATCAATTCCAACTTTACAAGACCTTTTCTTTTCCCGCGAGAAGTTGAAATTGACTGACTGAACCTTTTTTTTTTTGCACACGGCGGCGGAGGCCTAAAGCAAAAAGGTTTTATAAAACCCAGCTGAAGGCCTAGGACTGGGGCGACGGCACGCGTGCCCACAGAGAGGGCTCTGAGTGCCGCCTCTGGCACCCGTGCCATAGGTTCGCCACCACTGGACTAGATAGACAGATCCCACCTTTTTTACAGATGCTAAAGGCATCATTTCTTGCCCAGTAGATTGAAGTGAGAGAGTGATTGCCTCATCATCACCCAGCATGGTCAAGTGAAACCTTGAACAATGACTTCATGTTTTTCCTGGTTCTTCCCAAGGTTCAACACCAATTTTACTCTTCAAATTGAAGCACCAATGTCTGTCTGTCTATCTGTCTGTCTGTCTGTCTAATTTGTGCTGCATTTTTCTTTTCTGAATGTCTTGCCAAGATTACAAGGGACACAGAGAAGCTGAGTGACCGTTCTGCTGAAGGATCTCCTTTGTTCAACTCATGATAAGGATGAGACTCTCTTCAAGGTATTTCCTATTTATCTTCTACACACTGATAATTCCTACGCAAGAAGGACACTTTGACTCCTGCAATGGTCTTTCAATCGCCTATTTATTGTTTTGTAATCTTCCTGATTCTCCTTGTTCTCACCTTTCAGGTGGGCATGTATTGGCAGTCCAAATTCGGTTTGATTTTCCATTGTGGTACCTTTAATACTCTTCCAGTTCCTTACAATCAAGCATTCCTGATTAGAATTGGGTATAATTGGGAGAGGAATGCCAGCATAGTGGAGAATATATGCAGCTTGGGATTCAGTTGTTGGGACCTTGGTGATATCTGAGTTTCTCTCTCTTTATGCATCTGCTAATAACGTTAGCAATACATGTCTGCAGGTACCCAACAAGGATTCCACAATCAACAACAGTTCAGGAACTGGTCCCATATCCAGTAACTGACAACCCACGTAGGATAACTTGTTTTATATTATTTTTGTCATATTAGGCCATGCCTCCCAACAGGGCTGATCTTCCTAGTGCTTCTTCAGCTGGCCTTCAAGGTCTCACTCCAAGAGGGGATTGCACCTAACGAAGGGGCCATCCAAGGTATCTAAATATCTGCATGAGTGTGTGCTGCTTTATTTTTCTACACATAGAAGGAGGGGGCAGATATTTTGTGCCTTCTCACGACCCTCTGAGCCAAGTTCAGCTGTCATGTCCTCTTCTATTGAGGAAAGGTTGCAGAGATATGAAAAAGTAGAAGAAAAAAAATCCAAAATTATATCAGCACAGTACAGTTATTAGGGCAACGTAATAACTGTACTGTTGTTAAGTGGACTGAGATATGAAATTAGATACGATATTTTAAAGCAGCGGTAGTCAGCCTTGGCTCTTTTATGACTCGTGGACTTTAACTCCCAGAATTCCTGAGCCAGCTGTGCTGGCTCAGGAATTCTGGGAGTTGAAGTCCACGAGTCATAAAAGAGCCAAGGTTGACTACCCCTGCTTTAAAGGAATGCATTTTCAGATATGAAATTATAAAGGAATGCATTTTCTCAAATAAGTAGAAGGTATTTTCTCAAATCAATTGCTATAATCGAATCTTGATTCAACCATTTGAATCTGTACGGACTAGCAACAAACTGTGGTTGGAGCACAAGCAGTAATTCAGCAATGCTTACTAATGCACATAGATGTTTGCTACCAACCATATTTCTGTCACTCATGTCTACACATCTGTAGTTTGTAGGATGGCTTTGTGACGCACCTAGTGTCACTGCCCCCCCACCCACCCAACCAGTAGAGCAAATGGCTTAGCAAGAATTTGGAAGCAAAATCTGATTGCAGAAATTCCTCAACTTACAATCGTTTGTTTAGGGACCATTCAAAGTTACAACAGCATTGTAAAAAGTGACAGGACCATTTTTCATACTTATGACCATTGCAGCATCTCCATGGTCACGTGATCAACCATCACCACCACTACCGCTCCCATTGAGGATCCAGCCAGGTCTTCAGACCCTTCCAGATTGTCTTTTTCTTTTTTTTTAATATGATTTTTCTTCAAAGCATTCTAGTGAGGCAGGCTAGGGCAAAAACCACGAATCCGCCTAACTCTATTTTAGTGAGATTTCTGGTTACACTTGAGCCACAAACCTGCTCAAACCAAATCATAAGATCTTAAAGTCAGATTTGTTTTAATCATTGTTTGCTGACTAAATCATGCCCGGCTTTCATTCACCCATCAAATGGTACGTGGTTGGGTGAAGCCTATCGGTTGGGTTCCAACATCCATGCTAATGTGTTGAAGGATTGCAACAACTTTGTAGAGCTTTGTAAATTCTGCTCTATGCCTCAGTGTTGTGTGTAAACTCCACCACAGAGTGATCTATTCAACAGACTCTGCCTTGGTTTGTGTTAACTTCACAACCACCAATTTCATTCTTCCAGCTCCTTGTATTTGTACAAGGTGCAAGCAAATGAACTTTGATATCATGGTGGTGAGTACATCTGGTTTACATGCCCGGGATTGTTTGAAGGATGAAAATGACAGCATCCCTTCAGTTCTGACAGCAAAGCAACATTGCAGAAATTTCATTTCCCCCCTTTTTTTGCCCATCAATACTCTTAGCTCACTTCCTCCTCTGACATATCTTCTGCTCCTCAAACAAAATCAAGAGGGCCTCTTGTTCATCTGTTGTTAGACCATACCTCACAGAAATGTTCCTTGGCTCACAGTTGTATTTTTTTCATTTCTTGAACTTGTGAATATTTACACAAGGTTGTTTTACTTCCTGTTCCAAACAAGGTCCAAGTGATTTTATCTGCTATCCACTGTGTTAATAAACTTGTTTCTCAGACTAACATAGTTGTGGTCTACCCAAAATGAAGGAGAGATTTAGAACTCTCTACATTCTACAGACAAAACTTGTCTAACCAGCCTTCCTATCAATAGCTGAGTTGAGATCTGCATAAAACACTGGAAAACAGGATATCCATTGTTTGGGGTTGGTGAACTTCCTTCTGTCTCATTATGAAGGTTACTCTGCTTCTTATTCAACCAATAAAGACACTGTATTCAGTAGTTCAATCAAAATATTGATTGAACAGAAAATTCATAAGGCATAATAATATTAGGAATCAATGGAGATGATGCCCGCCACAAATTAAAATAGCCATATAAGAAATATCTGTGGTATTAAGTTCTCAAATTCAAGGACATCTAAGCTTTGAAATATATCTTTATATCATGAATGAGTGCCTTCTGCATGACTCTTGGAGTCAACCTTTGATGAATATCTACATGAGGGCCTTCACAAGAATTTATAGTTCTAAAGGATATACTTCCAAAGATAGAGTACCATTTTTCAGATATTCCTAAAAGTGAAATTACTTTTAATTTATCTTCGGTCACATTTCCTGCTTCAAAATACATGAGATGACCCTCATGGTTTCTTTAAAAAGAAAAGAAAAAAAAAACAACAACAACAAGAAGAAATCCAATCATTGGGTGCCTGAAGTAAAAGCTTTAGGAATGAGGGTCTAAGTTACTGAGTCCCTCTGACTAGATGAAAATGTTCATGACTATTATACATTTCATTCAAGAATCTCTAACTGAATTTGATATCAATGAGGAAATCTAATGCAATTACATTCCCATTCAGGTCTTCAATTGGAAATGATAGGACTTCAGGATCATATGGATAAATGGAAAGAAATTATCTTCAACATTTTTAAAGGTAAGGTATTTGGAAAAAGGGGTTAGGCCTAACAACCTTAGATTTTCCTGATGTGTTCCCCATCCAAATATTAATCAGGGACAACCCTATTTGGCTTTCAAGGGTGGCCTCCAACAGTGAGAGGGATCTCGGAGTCCTAGTGGACAATCACTTAAATAGGAGCCAGCCGTGTCCTGCAGCTGCCAAAAAGGCCAACACAGTGCTGGGCTGCATTAACAGAGGGATAGAATCAAGATCACGTGAAGTATTAATACCACTTTACAAGGCTTGGTAAGGCCACACTTGGAATACGGCATCCAGTTTTGGTCACCACGATGTAAAAACGATGTTGAGACTGTAGAAAGAGTACAGAGAAGAGCAACAAAGATGATTAGGGAACTGGAGGCTAAAGCATATAAGGAACGGCTGCTGGAATTGGGTCTGTCTAGTTTAATGAAGAGAAGGATAAGGGGGGATATGATAGCAGCCTTCCATTCAAAGTAACAACAGCAATGTAAAAAGTGACCTAGGACTGTTTTTCACACTTACAATCACACGGTCATAAGATGGGGCAAAGCTCGCTTAACAAATCCCTCATTTAGCAACAGAAAAGTTTGGTTCAATTGTGGCCATTAATCAAGGATTGTCACGTACTATTTCCTGAATCTGAGATCTGATTTTTATTATGGCTTACTAGGAGAGTGGTGAATTCATTAGCACACCTCTAATACTATGCGGTAAATGAGTAGTAAAATCGATGGAGAATTCTGAGAAATTCTGTCAGGCACAAATATCTCAGGGGCTGCCACAAAGAAGGCGCCTGAAGGCAGGACAAGAAACAATGGATGCAAGCTTGTTAAAGAAAATAAAATTCAAGTAGTGTCCCCAAAGTAGTCTTGGTAAGGCCACACATGGAATGCTGCATCCAGTTTTGGTCACCACAATGTAAAAAAGATGCTGAGACTCTAGAAAGAGTGCAGAGAAGAGCAACAAAGATGATTAGGGGACTGGAAGCTAAAACATATAAGGAACGGTTGCTGGAATTGGGTATGTCTAGTTTAACGAAGAGAAGGACGAGGGGGGACATGATAGCAGTCTTCCAACATCTCAGGAGCTGCCCCAAAGAAGAGGGAGTCAAGCTATTCTCCAAAGCGCCTGAAGACAGGGCAAGAAGCAACGGATGGAAACTAATCAAGGAGAGAAGCAACCTAGAATTAAGGAGAAACTTCCTGACAGTTAGAACAATTAACCAGTGGAACCACCTGCCTCCAGAAGTGGTGAATGCTCCAACCCTGGAAGTTTTTAAGAAGAGACTGGACAGCCATTTGTCCGAAATGGTATAGGGTTTCCTGCCTGAGCAGGGGGTTGGACTAGAAGACCTCCAAGGTCCCTTCCAACTTTACTATTATTATTATTATTATTATTATTATTATTATTATTATTATTATTATTATTATTATTATTATTATTATTATTATTATTATTATTATTATTATATGTTAAGTCAAAAGTTTTATTGCTGAAGCCTACAGACAAGTATCTAGTCAACCAAAGTGCAATACTAAGTTGATGCCAAATAAGGGTCAATAGAATTCAAGACACAGTTGCACTTGGACTCTTGGTGAGAATGTAATGGCTCTAAAATGGTGATTAGACATGAGATTTGCTTTCTGTTATAAAGTTAGTTTTGCACATTGGAGCGTAGGCCCACCGTTTAATTAACTGTTCCCCAGACCACGTTTCATATTTTATTGAAAAAAACCTTCCTTTCCATTAAACGGCCATAGATGTAATCCTGGTACATTGGCACATTGCAACATAAGTAAACACGGTATTTCAAAGCTTTGCCATTCTCTTTCCTTCTAGTTTTCCTTGGTTCCGAAGGAGTGATTGTTGATCATACATTTTTCAAAAGACCAAAAAGTCGTTTTGCAACAGAGAAAAGGGGTACTTTCCAGGAGGGCAAAAACGAGTGCGACGGCAGCCTTGCCTTGCCGAAGAATGCGGCAGAGAACGAAGCCCTCCAAAGCATATTAGAGCAGCGTAATGGACTAGCAGTTTTGGGACTCAGTTACAACTCAGCTAAAAACCAGTTTGAGGATGTGGATGGCCAACCCGTATATTTTTTCAACTGGGCTCCAGGGAAACCGAATGACCTCAGAAACAAAGAATGTGTGGAAATGGACGCAGATGGCCAGTGGCATAATATAGATTGTGAGGTTTCCCAGGCAATCATCTGTGAATTTAAAATTTAACAGATGTTGGGTTGGGGGAAGGAAAAGAATTCCACCACAGAGTTGAAAAAAGAAAGCTTACTCTGTTTATCACAGATACAGTCTAGCATATAGCAAGTAAGTCTTAGTTTCCCCTGTGTTCAGCAAGCAGATCTGAAGTCAACTTTATTCTGTTGACTTCGTTCCAACAGAAGTTGGCTTCTTCTAGCATCTTGGAATCCTCAGTCCTCCGCTGAAGTAGTCAGCAGACTTGAGGGTGCTTAGCTTTTACGATCCATCATCAGATAGATGTTGCCATATCTTCCAAGTCTTCTCCAGCTTAGCTTAGCTAGCAAAATTTGCCACAGAAATGTAACAGCTTTATAGATCCATTTCCCGCCATTTTATCAATAAATCCATTTCCCAGCAGCATTTCTTGCTTGAGACTCTATTTTCTTTATTTACACTGAGAGACAACTTAATGGGCACGGTCCTACAACACTCTTTGCTCTATTTCCCTGAAACCCTTGGACCATTATGCAAAGGATTTCTTCAGTGTCTAGGTAGGGCAGGAATCCAGGGATATTCCTATCAGTGAATATCAATTTGCACCGTTTGAATTTAAAATTTATTACAGTAATTTTGCTGTGAGCCATGCAGCCCGAGAGGTCAGAGGTGAACCCTACTCAATCCTAGCTAGCTTAGTAAAGGAAATTTGGCCTGGTGGGTTAACCAAAAGCCTAATGGGACAATTGGACATGGCTGCCTTAACACACCCACTTCTTCTTGGGCACTCCACCACGGCTGACCCAACATGGGCATTCTCACTT
>NW_015387413.1:0-44056 GCF_001527695.2 Protobothrops mucrosquamatus
CCACCAAAGCCACGCCCACCCAGTGGGCCACGCCCATCCGGCACCCAGCGATAAATAAGTGGGTTTTTGGTTGCAGTTTGGGCACTCGGTCTCTAAAAGGTTCGCCATCACTGGTCTAGGCAATCCCTCCAACAGTTAGGTTTTATGAATGAGATACTAAACTGGAGCATTCCATTCAGTATCCATTTACAGAAAGCCAGACAGCTCCATTCATAAACAAAACGCCTTCAGCTATAGCCCCCACAGAAGGATGAAGCTGATGGGATGAGAAAAAGTAGAAAAACAAAGACTGTTAAATTCTGCATTCCCCCATCCAAATCCAAAGACAAGACATGATCTTTCAGGCACAATACGAATTACCCAACACCTTTAGAATAGAAAAAGACACAAAGTTTAACACATTGCACAACACCCTGGAACACCTCAACTTCAAAGAACCCCATAAAAATCCCTCCACTTACCCAGCCATTTGGTCAGCCACCCCAGAAACTTGCTGCTCTCACGAATTTCTGGCTACCAAATAAACAGAGATCTTCTTTCCTGCCTCCATTTTATTTCCACCATCTTTCTCCTAGCTTGGTACTGGACCTGATTTTTCTTCCCACATTAGGGAAACAGTTCTTACTTGCTAGAAGCAACATAAGTATCTGGCTTTGTGTACCATGACTCTTGTTTGAGATCCAGTTACTTACAATCCCAGCTTGTCAACTGACCAAGGCCTTGTTTTTCTCTTGCTTTGTCATCATAAATCTTTGGCTTGACTTTGGACTGCTTGAATTGGAATCTGTCTTTGCCCAGCTAAATGTTTATTTGTGATTAATTGCTATTTTCCTGATTTTTGCCTATTACTTGGCTAACTTTTGCTGCTTCGCTGTTGCAATTTGCAGAAACAAGCCTTATCTTTAATATTGTGGGTACCTAAGAACTGGGTCTGACTCCTGAAGGGATGCTAAGAAAGCCAGGACTGAAAATAATGTTTCCTTCAGTCTCTAGTGAAATAAATCTTTAATACAAGTTCAGAGACTTAATAAGTCTTTTTTTAATAAACAGCAAAAGTATGATTAGAATTTTGATTCTGGGAAAAAAGGGTCCAGATGGAATTGAAATAAGGTTCTGAAATTGATTTTAAAAATCCTTCCTATGGGAATATGCTGCTGTTTTTAAGCCTTAAAATGGATAGGATGGGACTTTGAAAACTGGACTCTATATGGAACCAAAAGGAATGAAAGATTACAGTTATAGCAGAATAACACTTATTAATTTGACTTACTAATAGGGGAAATAATTTAATATTAGACAAAATGAAGGATATTTATGAACACTGGACTCAGAAGTTAATTTTAAAAATGTCATTCTAGATAACGTGTATTTAAAAGATATTATGGAAGAAGAATAAGTTTTACTGGACAAAACTAAGAGTGATTTCAAAATGACAGACTACAAGAATGATATGGAAAATATACCACATTAGATATACAAATGAAATAGACTAATGTCTTAATAAAAGGGATATACAAATGACAAGCTAAAAGAGTGACTTTCCTGTATTGGATTTACACATAAGACCTGTTAAAGTTTTGATGAATTATGTGAGAAAGGACAAAAATAAAAATGAAGAGAAATAAAGTTCCAGAATATTATTTGAAAGGATTAAAGATCAAAATTGTTAAAAGGAAGAAACATAAAATTGGCTTATTTGATCAAGGTTGTAATAGATATGTTGTAATCTATAATAACCCTCAATGGACTTTTGCTGACCACAACTGAATGACAAGGCTTGAAGGATTTGTTTATAGATAGAGAAGAGATATGTGAAGAAGACACAATCTGTTGTATTTTTAAAAAGGGCGATAAGTTACTCAAATTGTTTATACTTGTTATGATGAAAGGGGTGGTCATTTCTTTATATATTTCTTTTTTTCTTTGCTATATTCTTATTTTTTATTCTTTTCTTCACTTTCTATTTTTTTTAGTTTGTATTACTTTTTAGCCTTTTAATCATAATGCTTAATAAAAATATTATTTTAAAATAAGCAAGATGACATACTTGAGACAAGCATTTTCCCTGATCACTTTGGGATTACACAATTTTTATTCTTCTTGAGTTGGGTAGAGAAATAATCTCTAGTTAAAATTGCCTGCACTCTTTCAGGGATTTCTTTTCCCCCCCGGGCCAATTTTACTCTCAGGCAGAGAAAGACAGCCACTTCAGGCAGCAGATCTTGGATGCCGTGTAAGAAGAATAAGTGGCTAATTATTTGATTTGTTATTATTGCAGTTTTACTGCCAGGGATACTTTTGAGATTTTATACATAATGTGCCAAAATCACTTAGCCGGCTTTCTGCATCTTAACAGAGGTGGGGGATGGTTAAAGCACCACTTGTTGTCATTCCTCTGCAGCAAAATGTGCTTCTTTTGTCTTTGGCTCAGGCAAAACCTTTTCTTAATGGTTCTTTTTTTTCCTACTAGTTGTTTCTCTGTTTTCCTCCCTCTGGCCTAAGACCTGATGCTTCTCTTTTAACTAGATCTCACTTCCTTCTGCTCCAGCTTGCCGTATAGGGCAGGGGTAGGCAACCTTGGCTCTTTTATGACTCATGGACTTCAAGTCCCAGAATTCCCAGCTATGCTGGCTCAGGAATTCTGGAAGTTGAAGTCCACAAGTCATAAAAGAGCCAAGGTTGCCTACCCCTGGATAGGGCTATCAGACCTGGCTGCAGAAAGATGGATGGTCACCAGATGGCAGAAAGGAGCTAAAGAAAACTCTAAAACTTTTGCTGCAACTAGTGGCCATCTAGATTTTTACAGGCATCATTTGGTAGCTCTACAGGCACATCAATGTCCTTTTTTCAGCTTTTCATGTTTTGTTTTTACTCCTTCTTCACTTCCCTTTTGATTCCTTTTCAGAAATGTTCTGGGTCTGATCCCCACTTGTTACATTCACTCATTCACTCTCCCCTTTTCTTGAATGTAGCTAACATTGTTAGTTTTATAAACTAAGATAATCACGTATTCCTGGCTTCCTGAACTGCATTGGCTGGGACAAATAAGCTTGTATATTCATAATGTGATGGAGTTGAGACTATAGCAATACACTATCAGCCTGAGTAAATCAGGGCTCAGGATTTCTAGGGCTTCCCTGAAGGTCTGCAGCCCAGAAGGATTATTAAAATTGTCAATTTCTTGGATTTAGGGAACATTTGCATGTCATACCCTAGTATAATCCAACCAGCAATTACTATCACTGATAGAATTTTACCTATCTGGGGAACAAATAGATAAAGTAAACTTCCTCTACACGGCACTCAGTGTACCACAACCTTGCTAGCTGGAAATTATTAGAAATTCAATATATCTGTAGGGGTCTAAGTCGTGGGAGGTGGATCTAAAATTAATTCATCATGGACAATCCATTAATGCTTGAACATGAGGATACTTAAGTGTGGATAGCTTCTGTCTTTCAGAATCAATAATCTACAGTAAAGGAATCAGTAGTCAAGACATGCACTGCAAACAATGCAAACAATACAGACATGCACTGGAATAGCCAAGAAACTCTTGGAAAAATATTTAGATGCTGTGAAGTGTCTGTGCCTTATAAAGTTCAGAATCGTGCAGGGAATGGTTTTCGCTGTGATGCTTTATGAAAGCAAAAATTGGACACTGAAGTAGGAAAAAAGTATTGATGCTTTTGAATTTGGGTATTGGAGAAGTCTCCTAGAAAAACCCTGAGTAACCAAGAAAACAAATAAATGGGTTATGGAAAAACTTGAGTCTCAGATGACAAGGCTCACATTATCATATTTTGGACAAAGTGTGGTGTAACACAAGGCTGAAAATGAGATGTGCTGCCAAAATGATCTAGGCACCTATACAGAAAGGGGGGAAAATCTAGAATTTTTATCAAGAGATGCTTGCAGGAACAGCTAAGAAGGAGTCAAATTGTTAAGAGTCAAAGGACATGTACAAGAAATGCCATCAGATGATCAACAAAGGGAAATTGGGGGTTGAGCCCAAGGAAAAGCTAATCCCATCAACAGCTGCTGCATTTGCAAATCAATAAGCAGATTTTTGAGGATAAAGGGGGTTCCTGGAGCACCCTCATTTTTTGAGTAGTTCAGAGTCCAATAACTTCCATTCTTCTAAGCTAGTACTTGGCTGGCCTAGTTCAGTAGGATTCAGGGAAAGTGGGCACATGAATGGAAATAAAGTGAGCTTGGGAGCACTCTTTAAATCAATAAAGCTTTATTGTAGTATTAAATTTGGCAGGTCTCTTGTAGAACCTTGATTTCCTCAGCACTTGGTTGAACATTGTTTGCAAGTATTTCCAATTCTTTCCCCTGTTATTAGCTAGAACGATATATTCCATACATTCCGGCCACACCTATCTGAACAGCTGAGGTAGAAAGCAAGGTGAACTGTGACACCTGTGTGATCCAGCAAGTATATGATTGGAGCAAATGAATATAAACCAAGCCTGGGTATTTTGTAATAATACAAAAACCTAGTTCTAAAATTTATACTGTTGGGAAAGGTGGGGAAAAAAGTATAGGACTAGGGGAAAGGTAGTTGGACTCAATTAAGCAGGTGATAGGTGCATTGTTGGAAGACCAAAAGGACCAAGTTAGGACCAATCATCCTGGAGAAAATTTATGTGGCAGGATCCAATCGGGTTGCCAGGACCAGAGATTTAGTCTTCCAAGCTTTCAGACCCGTCTGTTCTGTCCCCCGTCCGACCCACACCCCCCAACCAGTCAGCCGAGGCCTGAACAACTGCTCGGCACAGACAAAGGCAAATGAATTTCTTGGCAGCAACTGCGTAGCTGCCTGCCAAGCCTTTACTGATAAGACACAGCAAACAGAGATAAATCCCAAATAACTTGCCAGAGTGCTTGCAACAGAATATCCAGCAAAAANGGCCAATCCCAGAAACACCGGGCTCCTGGCCAATCCCAGAAACACCGGGCTCCTGGCCAAACTCCTCGCTGTCGGAAGGCACCGAAGGCTGCACCAGAGGGGAAGGGCCTGGAGAGGGAGGCCTAGCCATCTCCTCTCCTTCATGTTCAGAGCCTTCCTCCTCTGATGAGAGGGACCCACCGGACGGAGCCACAACACCGTCCTGGAGTCCACCCTCAGAGAACTTCTGAGAGCTTTCTCAGAGAGCTCATCCTTAGGGAACTGAGAGAGAAGTCCAACATGAGTCCAGAAGGCCAGAAGACTAAATTCTGGTGCTGGTGACCAATCCAGATTGGATCCTGCAACGTTATTCTGGGACACATATATTTGCTTTCGTTCGTGAAAATGTATGGGGTTGCTAAAAGTCAGCACCTGCACATAATCATCCGTCAGTCCATCAAGGCCTGAGGTAAGGATTTAGACCCATATATAAAGCCCCCCTTTCCTAGTCCTGCCTTTACTCCCTTGTTGCCCCACTGTAGTCTGACATTTCAATTCCCATCTCCCTAAGCTAGCCATGATTTGATTCATTTGGAGAGCATCAATTTTTTAAAAGCTGTAAATCAAATAATTATGCCATATAAGTTCCCTGGATGGAAACTACCCAATAAGAATGTCAATATAACTGAAAAGGCACCCCAGATCTAAATTTAAGGGGTATGGGAAAGAGTTTTACCCCATTAAGCATAATCAACTGAAAATACTGTACATCCTCAAAGAAACACTTGGATGGATCAATTATGGGGAACTCTGCATTTCAGAGAGACATCCCACGGACTGTGTATCCTTTGTGGCAATGCTGCCATTTTGTCTACTATTTGAAGTAGGCCATTCCTTTTGCCAGGACTGTATTGAAGAGAACAGTAGCTGTTTGCCAGTCTATTTTCTGATAGATGGGACAGGACAGCTCCTTTGCAAGAAAGTGCTATAAAGCATATTAAAATTATAGCTGGGCGGGGGTGGGGAGGTGGAAGGCCAGCATCAAAAAGAAAGCCCTCAGCTCTTTACATTTGGCCCACCCTGTAACCTGGTTAACAGTGTTGCTGGCCAAGGAGGAGAGAAGAAACGATAAGCTCATTGCTATAGCCTTAGGGAGGGTTCCCTTTGATGGGATCATCAAGGTGATGATTTATTTAAATTTTCAGCCTGTCCTATACCAAAGCCCCAGGGCATGTAATGATATGTGTCTCATATATAACGTTTAATTAAAATCAGCTTTAAAAAGTTAAAACTTAATAGAGGATGCCCAATACCTCTACTGCATGTCTATTAGGTCTAATTTCTCTCAGAAAAGCCAGGCAATGAGAAAATGAATATTGATGATGCTTAGGTTTTAATAGTCTGCAAATTAGGAAGAAATGGTGGTGGCTTGAGCCACAGATCCTGATGGACAAATGCTTGTAAATGGATTGCTTTGTAGACTGAGCTATGTTTTAGGGTCACCAGAGAAAGGCCAGCAGCCAGGCCTTTCTCTAGGGAATGATCCAGCTCTGCTAATGTCAGCCTGAAGGCAATTCTTCATTGCAGCCTAAGACGCATGTCTCCCACACAGCTCCTGGCTGTTTCTTAAGCCTGCTTTAGAAATGCCAGTCCTGGTTGCAGCAAGACAGGCTGGCTCTCAGCACAAAGTCACCACAGCCATCCCAAGACCTGATCAGTCATTCCCCTGCTTCTTGCCCTTCCCATCACTGAAGGGAAGGCAGATCTCACTGGCAGGATCTGTATGGACTGGTCTGCTAGGCGCAGTGTTTCTCAACCTTGACAATTTTAAGGCATGTGGACTTCAACTCCTAGAATTCCACAGCCAGCAATGCTGGCTGTGGAATTCTGGGAATTGAAGTCCACATGCCTTAAAATTGTCAAGGTTGAGAAACACTGTCTAGTGCCTGCCTTTCCCTTTTAGGGATTATCAGAGTTGGAAGGGACCTTGGAAGTTTTCTAGTCCAACCCCCTGCTTAGGCAGGAAAACCTATATCATTTCAGATAAATGTTTGTTCAATCTGTTCTTAAAAACTTCCAGTGATTATTACTCTTCACTAGACCCTCTGCCATGCCTTTCCTAGATATTTGAATGCAGGGATGCCTTCGACCCACATTATCTCTTATGACACCAAAGCAGACCCTTTCTCTTTCTCTTTTTCTCATTTATGAGACCAACATTGCTATGATGCTATAACAAGCAGTAGGGAGCAGATTATCTTTTCATTTCAATGATCTTTTGTAGCAACTCCCCCTCATAATTCAGTTTTGCAGAAACAAAGTAGGAATGTTCAGTGTTGCAACTACAAAGGAAAAGGAAAGGATAGGAAGATTTATAGTACTGTGGGAAGGGTGGAAAGCAAGGAGTGTTTATTTCACCCAAACTAGGCAGAAACCAAAAAGAGGAATGGGCTGTTCTGGATCAATTTCAAGATTATTAAACAAAGGAACAATTGTTGAACAGCAGAGAATATAGCAGTCTGGCAATTCAGGATAAAACGGCTTTGGGTGCACTGCAGCCAATTGGAGCTATGGCTGCTACTAGAATGAATGAAGATTGAAAACCATCTGCTTTGAAGGGGTTAACACAGCTTGGGCAGAGAAAAGGTAATTTTGAATTAAAGCTGGAAAACATTGCAATGAGCTGGAAGGGGAAGGAGGTCATCCATTTCTACACTTAGGAAGTGATGAGTGGTATCTACTTTTCATAAGCCAAACAGAAATGGAGATCTGCCCTGAATGTGCAGAAAAGCACGCAAGTATTTGGCTTGCTACAGAACTCAGCTTGCTGCCAAGATTTGCTCTTGCTATAACCAAAGCAAATTTCTAACTTACATGGCTAGGAAGATAGTCTTGATGGCCACTATTGTTATCTGAAAGCCAACGTACTGTACAATAGTAATGGAGCTGTTCCATTGAGAACCACACGCAGAGTACGGCCGGTCAGCCAGCTACCAATCCATCTGGTGGTGATGCTGTCTAACCCACATTTTTCTATCTTATCAAGTAGTAGGTTGTGGTCTACTTTATCAAATGCCTTACTGAAGTCCAAGTAAATTATATCCACAGCATTCCTCTGGACCAGTAATTTTGTCACTTGGTCAAAGAATGCAATAAGATTTGTCTGATATGATCTTGATTATCTTTTCCAGAATCTTCCCAGGTATTGAAGTCAGGCTGATAGATCTGTAGTTTCCTAGATCCATTTTTCCCATTTTTTGAAGATGGGAACTACATCAGCTCTTTTCCAGTCCTCTGGTAGTTTCCCAGTGCTCCAATGGTGTGTAGACCACTGTTGTGGTCCTTTGTAAACTAAACGTGCCTCACTCCTTTGGCTGTTTCTTATAGGGGTAGGTTTCTAGGCCTGATTTTGTAGTACCTGTTTGTTAATTTGATCAAGAGTTTCCCTAACCCTTTTAAGAGCAGTGCCTAGAATTGGACACAGACTATACAGAGTGACAAATGGAATCTAAAATGCAGTAGAATTATTACCTCTCATCATCTCTCATGCTTCTATTGATGCAGCCTAAAACCACACTGATACCTTTTTAGCTGCTACATCACCCTGCTTCCTTCTTGCTCAGCTGGTGATCCATTAAGACTCCTACTCCTTCTAATATGTTCTGTTGCCAAGTCTCACTCCAACTCCAATATCTGATTTTTCCCATCTAGATTGTGGACCTTAAACCAATCACTTTTGAATATCATCTGTTGGACCAGCCCAATGTTCAAGCAAGCTGGTCATTTTATATTGTGATTTTACCCATTCAGATGTCAGCCAATCCCACATTTTATAATCATCTCCTCCATTCCAACTTCTAAATTGTTTATAAAGTTATTGAATATCATTGTCCAGAAGCAGAGATTGGGGAGATTCCACTTGGTATTTCCATGTAAGAAAATATAGATCCCTTACTGGTTGCAAATTCATAGATCCACAAAACTACCCCACATTTATTCATTTTTCCACAAGGACATCACAGCAGATATTATTAAACACCACGGAATAACAGAATAACAGAGTTGGAGGAGACCTTGAAGTTTTCTAGTCCAACCCTCTGCTCAAGTTATACTGCTTGACTGGACTGGTCTGCTATATCATTTCAGACAAATGGTTGCCTAATCTCTTGTTGGACCTCCAGTGTTGGAGCACCCACAACTTCTGGAGGCAACTCGCTCCACCGATTAATTGTTCTCACCGTCAAGTAATTTCTTCTTAATTCCAGGTTGGTTATTAAACATTTTACTAGGTTCAATATATACTACATCCACCACAAGCCTTGGGTCTACCAAACTAGTTACTGTAGTTTAAAATGTTCTAGATAGGTTAGTGGAAATGGCTTAATTTTGTCAATTTCAGTGGTAGCAGAGTAGCAGAGTTGTTGGGGAAGAAGACAAAACAGACAGATTGAACAAAGCAAGTCAAGGAAAACCTGAATGGAAACATTTCCCAACAAGATGTTGGTAAGGACCTAGTGTGTTAAGTTAAAAAAAACAACAACACAGCAGCCTGAATTCTTTATTGCAAGCATTACCTAACTGCTGAATACCCATATCAATGCTTAAGCTGTTTGTCTTATAGTACAGATGAAAATAATGTGTGTTATTGCCTTGCCTGCCGATGCCTTCCAGAGAGTAGCAGGATGATCAAAAGTATCTCCATCCATTATATAAATCTCTGTAAATAACTTTGCGATTCTAAATGTTTTTAGCTTCTGGGCCGACGGCAGCAATAACCGTCAAGGTTTCTGAAAAAACGCTACGTACTTCCAGCACTTGAGCACTCCTTCTTCTGTAGTGCTTTGGATTTGCTGACAGCCCTCGGGCTGAATGTCTCCCTTGTTCTTGGTTTGAAAATGAACACCGACTTTCCTTTTAAATCTCTCGAATCTGAACAAGAAAGAAGCAAGCTTCAAAACTCTAATGCTGCCTAGATCCAAGATGCCAAATATTCCAGTTTCCAAAATATATGATGCTTTTGTTGTCCAAATTGACAGCCAGAAATTTTCAGATAGTGCAGGATTTTGTTTCACAAGGATGTTATTTTTGCTGGATGGTCTTTCAATTAAGCCCGTGGTTCAAAATTTACAGATTTATTTGGGTTATTTAGTGACACAGAAAAAAATTACTCTGCCAGAATTCTAGCAGCAAAACAATATCAGGGGTAGCCTTTATGGTGATTAGTGATCAGAACTCTGTGAGTTAATAAAATAATTAAAGAGTTTGTATTAAAAATAAAATAAAATAATGTAAAGTTATAACTAGGTCTTCAAGCTGATCAAGCTACATCTAGTTTTAAATACAATTTAACAAATATACAATCGTCACTTTCAAAGAGACAAAATCACACTGGTCTGTTAAAAGTAATTGTACATTAAATAAATCATAATTGTCTGGGTACCTAGCCAAATAGTTATAAAGCAATCTCTTGCTTCCATAAACAAGGTGCACTGTAACAGAACATGGGTTATGGATTCAATTAAATTCTTCACCATCTTAGCTTACACAAAATGTTTTAATATTTGCAGCTCTTGGGAGGGCATTAAAGCATGCTAACATTTTAATGCTCTTCAAAGTTGGGGATGAGTTTAGGTATCTTGCTACCTAAAAAAAAGTCTTGACTACTAAGGAACAAGTTCCTGGGTAGTGCAGATTGATCCAATTGGTTTTGCAAATCTCTAGCACCCTTTTTTTTAAAATACTAAAATTGTATTCATTATAGCTCATCACCAGAATGGCCTTTCTTGACAACCTATAATTGCAATTTTATTTATACAATTTATTTATTTAAACAATTTACAAACCGACTGACTCCCAAATGTTTCTGGGTGGTATAAAATTCCAGGTTAAAAAAAAAAAAAGAGAAGAGAAGACAAAAACAATCACGAATGGCCCCAGAAACGACCTGCAGATAGTCCTTGACTTACAACCACAATTGGGACTAGAACTTCTCTTACTAAGCGATGCAGTCATTAAACAAGTTGCACCGGATTTTATAACTTTTTTTCATCAAGGTTATTAAGTGAAGTACCCGGCCATTAAGTGTATCCGGTTTCCCCCACTGACTTTGTCAGACGTCAGCTGGGAAGGTCTCAAATGGTGATGACAAGGCCCAGGGGTGTTGCAACCATTATGAATGCATACTCTTTGCCAAGCACCTGAATTTTGATTACATGACCATAAGGATGCTGTCATAAGTCACTTTCCCCAGTGCCATCATAACTTTGAACTGTTGCTAAACAAATGGTCATAACCAAAGAAAATTGGTCCAACAGGGGCTCTGTTCTGTCCCCTGTCCGATTCACACACCCCAACCAGTCAGCCGAGGGCTAAAAGACTGCTCAGCACTGCCAAAAACACAGATAAACACTTGGCAGCAACTCCGTGGCTGCCTGCCAAGACCTTTACTGATAACTCACAGTACAAATACAAATCAAAGTCCAGGATAATTCCGAAGTGCTACAACAGAAGATTCAGTATTGTCCGTCACAAGAGTTTCAAACGGCACACCCCTTGCTTATATAGCCTGTGGGGTGTGGCCCAGTGACTCAGCTGAAATCTCTGGCACGACGTTTTAGCTGCTGCGCACGTTTGTCCCTCCGACGCTGGCGTGGATCCAGCCAAGACGTATTCTCCTCAGAGTCTGACACACCTGGCTCCTGGCCAATCCCAGAAGCACCTGGCTCCTGGCCAATCCCAGAAGCACCTGGCTCCTGGCCGATCCCAGAAACACCTGGCTCCTGGCCAATCTCCTCTCCGTCGGAAGACACCGAAGGCCGCACCAGAGGGGAAGGTCCTGGAGAGGGAGGCCTGGCCATCTCCTCTCCTTCATATTCAGAGCCTTCCTCCTCCGATGATAGGGACCCACAGGACGGAGCCACAACAGGCTCAACCTTTGGCTCTGCCCCACAGCCTGGGAGAATGACCACTTTTGACAGAGATGCTGTTCTCCATCTTAATTCATAACTGTCCTCAGTGAGCAAAGAGACTAGATGTTTCAGAAAAAATAACCTAAAGCTAGCGGGCGGTAATATAGGTCCATGCCATATTGCCGTAACACATGTTCCTACTTTGATCAGACCGCTCTCCCTCCTTAATAGTGTTTGAGTGAACATAGTAGAATTTAGATTGAACCAGTGGGGGGATTCTGCCGGTTCGCACCACTTCGGCAGAACTGGTAGCTAATTTTTTGTTGCCCAGGCCCAGAACGGACTTCCGGAAGCGGCATCCACACAGAGAACTGGTTGTTCACACATTTGAATCCCACCACTGGATTGAACCCTTTCTAGCAAGGCAGAACAGTTATATGATCTCATATAAAATTTCATGGGTGCCTTGGCTGCATAAAAGCTTAATGCTGCCAGAACTCTCTGGGCATCCCTGGCAAACACGGAAGGATTGAATTGCTGCCCCTGATTTTTGTGCCTTTTGAATCACACGGTATTGGTTGCTTTACATTTAGTAAAGCTATGAAGAAACGTGTGCAAATATTTCAAGATTTTGACTTACCCCACTGTTTGGCCATTTAGCTGCCAGGCATCCTCTCTAGCTTGCTTTGTGAAAATTAAGATCTTAATTTTAGTGCAGCTAATTTCAAGGGCTTCCTCAGAAACTGTATATTGCTAGGACATTTAGATATCGTTTCAGTCCAATTGATGAACAAAACATAATTTTAAATATTTAATTACAAACCCAGGAAAGTCCTAAAGCAAGCAAAAACTACGAGTGAATGTGCCAATTCAGCAAATTTGCTGAAAGTACTATATTTTTTATTGTCATTCTTTTTCTGAGTTTAGAGAGTATAATTTACAGATGCTGAATTAGCAGTGTCACAGCATGAATCAGGGTGCCGGCAAATAAATATCTATATAAAGAATATGCAGAACTTTGGAAATGATACAGTATTTTATGCTTTAAAGTACAGCACCAGTTTGCAACTCTTCAAGGCAACTACATCCTTTCCTGCAAATGATACTCAGCCAAGGAGAGCAAATGCATTGTCAAAATAGACTGTGCAATGTTAGAGTTTCAATTCCAAGGAGATACTGGGAGCACATGGGAACAATTTTTTAAAGCATGTGCATCTTTTCCTAGGATATGTGACAGCTGCAATAATCAGATACAAACTATTGCAGCTACTGCAGCTGTCACATAGCCTAGGAAAAGATGCAGCTGCTTTAAAAAGTTGTTCCCATGTGCTCCCAGTATCTCCTTGGAATTGAAATCCTAGCATTGCACAGTCCTAATAGTTACAATTTGATTACAGCATTGATGTATGCTGCCTATCTTCTAAACAACTGATTTCAAGGACAAAAAGGGACAAGGGGAAAATAATTCATATCAATTATTGCAAGCAAGTTTTATATAAATCAAATTACTTTCTATTTTGACAATTCATTTTTTCTCTTTGGCTGAGTATCACTCTTGTGCTAATAATTTCTGGGATCTCTGTCAGATTAACTTTCCCATGGAACCAGGGAAATTAGCCCTGACTTGAATTCCAGAGAGGAGACAAGGTGTCCCTTAATGTAATCCATACACTCAGTGATAGACATAAGTGGGTAGATAGATAAGTAGGTAAATGAGAGAGAGAGAGAGAGAGAGAGAGAGAGAGAGAGAGAGAGAGAGAGAGAGAGAGAGAGAGAGAGAGAGAGAGAGATATTTCTATCCTTCGGTTCTTTTCAAAATCAGTGGACCTCTGTGAAAGATAAGCCCTATCTATAATTGAAGCACTGTGTAAAGTGGAATTAGCTAAGATATACCTGAGTGTCGATGTCATTGCTAAGTTTGTTTTGATCATCCCTCCCTGTAAGAATCCTTCTTGATACTTCACATTTGTTCTCATCCTTTTCCTGCTCCCTGCCTTTCACTCTGCTTCTAGCTCTGGTTCTGACATCTTGGGGGAGAGGAATAGTTCTCTGCTAGTGCTGTTGTTGGTCACAAAAGTAGAAACCTTTTCACTTTCCAGTGTGCAAGGTAAATTTTTCCCACTTCAAAAAAGAGGGAGGGAGGTAGCCAACTTAAACACTAGTGCAGGCACATGGAAGAGGCTAAGGACTCCAGCTCTTCTTCATGTTGATTTTCTTGCCCAGCTCAACATGCTGCTAAATCACAGTGCTGCCTAAAGCCAGTAAATTTAAATAGAAGAAAATAAATTTAAAATCCCTGATGGGCTTTGCAGGAATGTATTTAAATAGGCACTACCAAGGATAAACATATCTTACCTGCCAAGTGATTAATAATCTTTCAGTCTGTCAAAATAAAATGTGATCTGGCTTCCTTCTGCTATATCTTCCTTGTTCATTACTGGCTACAAATCAACAATGGCGTAGAACCGTAATGGAGAGATTAGAGGCTATTTTTTCTCCAAGCATGGGCATAACTTAAGAGTAGGAGACCAACACTGGATCTCTTTGTGTCCCACTCAAGCTCAGATGTGGCTCCTTTTCATTCATCCTGTCTTCCCTCAACTCCATTTCACTCAGCTGATGAGTAAATTAAAGACCGAATCATTGGAGCACACATAGAATTTGCTTTGCCCTTGAAAATTAAACCCTGATTCAGAAGGATTGTTTCAGTTGAAACAAATACAGAGTTCTGCACTTGCATAAATTCTTCCCATAGCGAATTCACACTGGCATATATGTTTAAATATTATGAATAGATTAATCAGTTTAAGAGAGATTATTAATCAATGAATAAAGCATCTTAAATCGCTTGTCACAATAATACTATATTTCTCATTCCATGTACAGTTTTCCAGGCTTGTCCCGGGTATAGAGTTAATAGTGGAATTTGTCAGCTACAGCTATTTTATGGGAACCTTAATATTTTATTTGACAGTCAAATCTCACCTCTTGGCTAGTACGTGAACTGAATTTTAACACTGTGATAACAGTCAGTCCAGCACAGAATTTGGTATGCCTTAATCCAGTGAAATTGATTTTCGTTTTGGTATTCGGGGATTGAGAAGTGGGATAATTAAAATATTTCTGTTATAATACATTAAGGTACAGCAGTATGAAGTGAGCTTTTGGAATTACAGGGATTTGAAGTTAATTATTTTCAAAGTCTTTATAGGGCATCCTCTTAGACCCCAGAGAAATGGTTCTCTTCACTTCCTTTTTTACCTTCCCTTTGATCTCTTTAAAGCCTATTTCAACTCAAATGTTGGGCAATATCATCACTGTCCTCAATTGTCTTACAGCTCCTTTCCAAAGTTTGAAATAAATATGTGAAAAGGAGGAAGGGGGATGCGTATATAGCCTTGCCCTCAATAATCTACCCTTGATATTACAGGACACTTGATGGGGCATCTTTCTAGGATTAGAAGCCCACATTTTACTTCTCTGCCAAAGCTGGATGGAGTTATTGTGAGTAGCCTTGCTTCAGGACCATATTTGCACTTGGGTTTGTGTATGTGTGAGTGTATGTGTTCCTTTGAGTCAGTTTTTGATGCTAGGCATTGCTTGGCAGGTCCCTACTGTTTTCCAGGCAAGATTTTGGAAGTGGAAGTGGACATGGTTTGCTGCTGTTTCCTATGGCTGAGAGAGAGGGACTGATCCAAGGTCACAGAGTTGGTTTTGTACCTAAGGTAGGACTCTAAGTCCTGGTTTCTAGCCTGGAAACCAAATCAATAGACCAAACTGGCTCCTGGACTAGATTAAGTAGTAGAAAACTCTAGCATCTGTGAGGATATGAATTACATATCTGACACTGGCACTTTGCCGGATTCACTTTTTGTATGGGTATATTTTAGTTTTTTTCACCTATGCTTCTAAATATGCAAGGGCACCTAGTTTGTATTGACTAGATCATGTCAAGGATATGTTCAACTTAGGAATAACACACATTTAACGTATACAAGTATCCATGAGAAGAAGAGCTAAAGATACATAGAGCAAACCAATCTTAAATAAGGCAACTTGGGAAGCGAGAGTCATTTCTAATGGTTTCCTCCCCCCCCCCTTTTTTATCTAAAGATTGGGCACAATCTTCTAAAAAGTCACCAAAAGACAATTAAATTGCAGCAGAGTCCAGGACTGCTTCTGCGCATCTCTCATTTATCTTGACAGCGCTTGTCAGAATCTTTCAATTGTCTCATCCTTTTATTCATTTCCTGCTATTTTAACCTAGAGGACTTTTCAAAAAATCCTAATGGCTGTATCAAACATTGGTTATAGATCAGCCTTTGAAAATGCGCATATATAAACACATCTAAACACTTGCACACAGGAGCCCTGGTGGCACAGGGGTTAGAATGCAGTAGTGTAGGCGAACTCTGCCCATAGCCAGGAGTTTGATCCTGACAGGGCTCAAGATTGATTCAGCCTTCCATCCTTCAGAGATCGGTAAAATGAGATCCTAGATTGTTGGGAGAAATATGGTGACACTGTAAACCTCCCAGAGAGTGCTGTAAAGCAGGGGTCCCCAACCCCCAACCCCCAGTCCGTGGACCAGTACCGGTCCACGGCATGCCAGCAACTGGTCCACACAAACAAGCAAAGCCCCATCCGCGAGATGCAGGCAGCATATACAAAACCACACACCCTCTGGTCTGTGGAAAAACCTCTCTCCACAAAACTGGTCCCTCTGCTGTAAAGCACTATGGGACGGTATATAAGTCTAAGTGCCTTTGCTATTGTTATTGCTATTTCCAGCTGAGAAGGAGAAAGGCAGTCCCTTCTGCTTTAATAACAGATATTAAGCTCTTCCATGCCAAACAGTGTAACAAATGGGATACATAAATGGGATCATGGGAGGGGGAAGAGGCAGGGGATGCTAATTAAAAACAATCGGATTGCAAGACCAATGAAGATACTGCAATAAGCATCAAAGAAACAATGACTTCTCATCACTCATCAGGATTGCTGGATGGGAGAAGAGCTAAACTTTCCCCAGTGATCTTGAAAAGGAAAGCTAAAGATGCCTAACCAGTGATACCAATCACACTTAAAAGGTGATCCATAAAGATTAGTAGGAGCAGCAGTGGAGTGGAAATGGAGTTGAATCGCGAAAACGTATTTGAGAGATTGCATGTGGTCCATGGATTGCCCATTTGGGCTTTCAGTACTTAAATATATATGGGATATGAGCAGCATACATACATCTGGAGATGGCACACATTAGTTGTACATTAGAAAAGGGAAAAAAAAAACAATTACATTCTGGAAAACTGTCATATCAAAACCAGCTGTCATCTTCTTGAGCTACTTCAGATTATCTAACTTAAGTTAGTTTGTCAAGGAGGAGCAAAACACAGTAAAATATTTTCGGGGCTTTTCCAAAATAGATCCAAAAAGGAGATAATATGACAGATAGCAGAGAGCATTTTCTGCAGAAGGAGGTAAATATTTTATCAGCCAGGATAGTGACTTAATATAGGTCAGCTGGATAAGAGATTTTCATGCGAAAGAAGGATTGATTATTACTATGCACAAATTGATCTATAGATCAGAACGTGGGAGTAGTTCCCGAAATGTATGCAGCTATCCTCCAATTAGTTTTTGGTAATTTATTATCTATTAATTAACTCACTGGGTAAATATGAGCAAATAAGTTAAAAAAAAAACATAACCCCCCCTTCCTATTGTTTAGTGATGTTTTTCTATGTTTCAGAAAATAGATTCTCAGGAGATGCCTTTCCAGTTGCATTCCTGCAAGAAAGGAATGCCTCTTCTAAGAAATAGTAATGATAGTTGTATTTTGGGGAGGACAGGATTAAATATTTATAATCCAAACCAATGTCTTAGGCTATAAGTTAAACAGCAGTATGATAATTAACTAGTTTTCACAAGTAGACTGTTTGTTTTGGGGCCATAATTACTTTTTTAAAAAGATAAGATTAGATGATAGATTAGATAGATAGATTAGATAGATTAGATAGATAGATAGATAGATAGATAGATAGATAGATAGATAGATAGATAGATAGATAGATAGATAGATAGATAGATAGATAGAGAATAGTTTTAAAATTTTGAGCAGAGTGATTAAAAAGTGGTGTGTGCAAATATGCAAGACGATGATGATGATGATAATCATGATCATGATAATGAAACCTTTTTTCTTAAATGCTTCATATACACAAAACATCAGAAAGATGGTAGCTGCTCAGTGTAGCAAGAAAATTGTACATTGCAGACTTCACTTGGGAGATACCATTTCCCAAAGAGCCATGGTCGCACACTTAGAATGTAATATTGCAGACTAACTCTGCTCACTGCCAGGAGTTCAATCCTGACTAGTTTAAGATTAACTCAGCCTTCCATCCTTCTGAGCAATAGCAATAGCACTTAGACTTATATACCATTTCATAGCGCTTTACAACCCTCTCTAAGCTGTTTACAGAGTCAGCCTATTGCCCCCAACAATCTGGGTCCTCATTTTACCAACCTTGGAAAGATGGAAAGCTGAATCAACCTTGAGCTGTTGAGAATCAAAATGCTGGCAGTTGCCAGAATTAGCCTGCAATACTGCATTCTAACCACTGTGCCACCATGGCTGAACACTATGAAGGGATATATAAGTCTAAATGCTATTGCTATTTCCAAATCCTCCCTCTATATTATACAACTTCTCTGGAAATTAATAATCCAGTAGAGTAATGCAATCAGAGAATTCTCTTTACTGCATTAATTTTCTGTTTCTACTCAGATTTGTTTGACTTTTTAAATGAAATCCCATATATATGCTGCCTGGCAATAGAATCTATATATTCTCTCCCTCTCTCTCCCTCTCTCTCTAATGGGCCAATTATAAATTGCTGGCAGTCTTCAGGAAATACTAAATAAATTTACTTGGTTCTACAAATGTGAGCACATACATTACTCATGCTTAAATATTTTTCTTCTTCACAATTAACATTAGTGTCAAATCCAGCACTGCATTATGAAAATTGGCCCTAGAATCAACTGTTGAGAAGGAATTTTTGCGGTAATACATTTTTAAGAAAAAGTCAATAGATGCAGCAGGGCCTTGCCAATGCATTCAGTAATCTGTCTCTGGTTAAAATACACTCAATCTTGTCTTTTCAGGAAAAATAAGAGCAGATCCATTTTGTGTTTGTACGTGTGTGCCTTTCAGTAAGTCTTGATAGTGATTTATATGGACAAGTCCCTGACGTTTTCTTGGCAATATTTGGAAAATGGTTTTCATTGCCTTCTTCCTAGGGCTGGGTGGGTGAGTGGGTAAGACTGTTTGTAAGTCACCCAATTGTTGTTTGTTCTCAAGGCAGGTTGTCCTTAGTCCACAGCCTTAATCATTAGACCAAACTGGTTCGATAGGTAGTACAGGGGTATATATAGAATAGATATGTGGAACATCTTAGTGGAATTTACAAATGAAGCACAGTTTGACAACTTCCATATAATCCTTCTACCTTTGAGAACATTCCATGCCATTCTGCAGCATGGATGAACCCCAGCTCAGTAACCTCTCTGAAATGTTCTGTCTTTATATTATAGAATAATGGATGGTGGCCAATGGTGTGCCTAAGTCCTAAGCTGGTTGCATTGTTTCTCTCTTATTTTTATTATAGTTATATCTCAGCTACCTTCACAAGATGGTTGGAGTCCTATTTGTATGAGGAATGAAGCTGGAGTTGGAGAAACCAATGGTTCCCAGATGAGATAGAGCTGCACTTTTCCGGCCCAGAGAGCAAACATTACTTATTATTAGAACAGTAGGGTGAACCATGGAGAATTTAACCATGGAGAATAGTTCTATGCGTAAGTTCTGATTCCTAACTGCTGTCTTCTCTGTGTATAGGGCTTCATTCTTGCCTGCAATTAAGAAACCAATCCAGCCATATCCTACCTGTAAGCCTTCTGCCAACAAGCCAGCTTATAAATGAGTGATTAAGTGACTGGAGAACCAAGATGTATGATTGTTCCTTCCAATCCATTGTGTTTGTTCCTAGTTCTGTAAATACCTGTTCTGTCTATGGGTATGGCAAGTTAGCATCAGACCTATTCTTTCTGCTCCTTGGCAACTTTGGCTCCCATGCCTTGCAGATAAAGTCTTAACAGGAAGACCGGAATAACAAAATAACAGAATAACAGAGTTGGAAGGGACCTTGGAAGTCTTCTACTCCAACCCCATGCTCAGGCAGAAAACCCTACAACATCTCAGACAAATGGTTGTCCAATCTCTTCTTAAAATCCTCCAGTGTTGGGGCTACTCACAACTTCTGGAGGCAAGTAGTTTCACTGATTAATTGTTCTAACTGCCAGGAAATTTCTCTTTAGTTCTAGGTTGGTTCTCTCCTTGGTTAGTCTCAATGAGTGCTCACTATGCCCCAGAAGCTTACTCTACTCAAAAGGATAAAGCTAACATAGTTTTATATGTGTATCACCCTCCAATATTTCTTTAGTGTCTACGTTCTAATTCTACCACCCAGCATCAGTGCAGAATTAAGTTCTGTACACTACCAAGTGATAAAGGAGGGCTCCATTTCTTATATCTTAAGTCCCTTTAAAACAAAAAAAAAAATCTGACACCATTACACAGAGGTACCTGAGGTTTTGGTCAAAATGATGAAAGCAGGGTAGTACGCAAGCTCTACTCCTTGTGTTCATGGATGCAATGGTACAGTGCTTGAACGAAACAGGCAGAGCCTGTGGTGGAACCTCAATACTATGTTCATGGTTTTGTCCCTCTTGTGACCACCCAGCGGGGAGAAGAGGCATCTTTTATCACCACTGTGTTCCCAGATCTTAATCTGTCATCAACCAATTTGAAAAGTGTTCTGTCTTTATCTTCATTTCCATCATCCTTGGAACACTAAGAACAGACAAGGACCAAACAGTGATTGTTCTCCATTGACCAATCTAAAAAAAAATATAACATCAAAATTGAGCAATGTTTTACAATGAGCTATAGCAGATCCTGGAAAACTAAAAAATTACCTCTTCCCACATTCCATGTAAACAGGAATAAAGGACTAGATTGCCCTCCCCCCTTTTCCTGCATATACGTATCATGCACCTTGGTATGATCATTTAAGCAACTGCTACAAAGAGGTGGTTGCAAAGCCATCAAATCACCCATTCTCCTGTTACATCCCACTGAAGCCATGCTGATACCATGGTAGCAGAAGGGTACCCTGCCAACAATTTGGCAGTGCCTGCTTTTTATAATAATAATAAAGTTGGAAGGGACCTTGGAAGTCATCTAGTCCAACCCTCTGCTCAAGCAGGAAACCTTATACCATTTCAGACAAATAGCTATTCAGTCTCTTCTTAAAATCTTCCAGTGTTGGAACATTCACAGCTTCTGGAGGCAGGTTGTTCCACTGATTAATCATTCTAACTGTCAGAAAATTCCTCCTTAGTTCTAGGTTGCTTCTCTCCTTGATTAGTTTCCATCCGTTGCTTCTTCTCCTGCCTTCAGGTGCTTTGGAGAATAGCCTGACTCCCTCTTCTTTGTGGCAACCCCTGAGATGTTGGAACACTGCTATCATGTCACCCCTCGTCCAGTGGTGGGATTCAAATATGTGAACAACTGGTTCTCTTTGTGGATGCCGCTTCTGGAAGTTCATTCTGCGCCTGGGCAACAAAAAATTAACTACTGGTTCCGCTGAAATGGTGCAAACTGGTTGAATCCCACCACTGCCTTCGTCCTTCTCTTCATTAAACTAGACATACCCAATTCCAGCAACCGTTCCTTATACGTTTTAGCCTCCAGTCCCCTAATCATCTTTGTTGCTCTTCTCCGTACTCTTTCTAGAGTCTCAACATCTTTTTTACATCGTGGTGACATTTTTCCATTATTTTAATCAAGATGGCATCTGCTGAAGTGGGTAGAGGTAAGGAGAGAAGAGAGACATTCTATACAATGTTGGCAGAGAACAAGAACAGGACTCAGAAGTTGGCCCTGAGAGAGAAGAGACCATGTGTCCCCAATAAAAGGGAACCTATTCACAAGGTAGCTACTGGGGTGGGGGGAAGGCAAACCACCTTTTGCGAGCTTGTTTGTTCCTGCCTTCCCATTGCCTGACTGTTCTGCAATCAAAGCAATCAATCCAGCTGTATGGGTGTGTGAGTCCCTGTGCGTATTTCTTTAGTTATATGCAAAGAGAATCTGAGTGGATTTTGTGAGAAAGTACCTTGTAAACCTGTCAAGCCACATTTCCTCAGCAAGGACTCTCTCTCTCTCTCTCTCTCTCTCTCTCTCTCTCTCTCTCTCTCTCTCTCTCTCTCTCTCTCTCTCTCTCTCTCTCTCTCTCTCTCTCTCTCTCTGCTATTCACCACCCTATCTTTTTCCAGTGTACGTGGGTTGTCCAAAGTGAGATCCTGCAATGTGCAACTGTTGATCCCAACAAAATGAATAGGATAGGATGCAAAATGCATTTCTGTATTATTTATTATTCAGTTCATTCTCCATCTGTCTGATTATTCCAACACAAGGGGGCTACAATCATTTTCATCAAAATATAAAGCAAAGTTCATTTATTTTTATTTATTTGTATCCCACAATTATTACTTTTACAAATAACTCAAGATGGCGAACTTATCCAACAGACCTTCCTTCTCCTATTTCCCCACACACACAACAACAACAATTCTATGGGGTGAGTTGGGCTGAGAGAAAGTGACTGGTCCAATGCTACTCAAGTTAGCTTTCCTGGCTAAGGCAGGATTTGAACTCAGTCTTCTGCTTTCTAGCCTGGCGCACTAACCACTAGACCAAAACAAAACTAGTCATTCAAATACTGAACTTGACAAAAAGCTTGACCAAAGGGAGGTGTTTTTAAATCTTTTTAAATCCTGGAGAGCAAAAGCCAAACATGCCTTCTGAAGAAGCATATTCATAGCTGAAGATACCCAGGGGAAGGTCTTTAGCTGAATACTTGAGCAGTGGGGCATTTTTAAAAGGTCTCTCCTCTAGTATTTAACTACTGCCTCAGGAAAATAAAAAGTGAGTAGAAACATGCACAGTGCACTTGGCCTATGCTCCATTATAAATGAAACTCAAGAAGTTAGTAGGTTATGTCTGTAGCCAAAACTATCATGGTCAGCTTTAAACCATTGAAACCAGAGACAACTCAGCTACCTACCAATGCCCTGAATCACAACTGTGCTTCATTTTAAAAAATAGATGGGTTTATTCCGATGGAAGAGATGTCCTTGCAAAGTTTTAAAAATAAAATCTGTGGATGGCCACTTGAAACACTGGCGAGAGAAAAGTATTTGATTTATTTAATAAGTTCATCAGCTATTAAATTAATACTTTAATAAATAAATAAAATTAGCATTTTATACATGGACAGGAAAGAGGTTTATCCCATGGATTTGGAGAATTATATTATAAAGTACTGTACTGGTGTGGGGAAAAAATGTCTGTGTGATACATATTTATTTTGGACCACAAAACAGAGCTATGTGTTGGATCAGGCAACACAGTAATAAAGATGTTGAGATAACTTCCCTATAAGGAAAAGCAAAAGTATTTGGAGATATTGAATGTGCTTTTCTGAAAGGCTCATGAATTATCAGCCTACTGTATGTTTGTAACATATTAGACTCAGCTCAGCCCTGACCTGTTTCTTATTTGTGTCTTTCAGAACTAAGCTTTTTGTTCAGAATAAACACATAGCTGTGAAAAAGTTATATATCATTTCCACTTATCTCATGAGAAAAGGGAAAAAAATCCTTTGTTTATGTACCAGTAGCAGTAAATCTATCCTCTCTCTCTCTCTCTCTCTCCCTCTCTCCCTCTCTCTCTCTTTCTCTCTCTCACACACACACACTCACACACACTCACACACACACACAAGTAGTAAGCAGTTTACCTATGAAAAATTGCAGAGCATAATTTGTATCAAGGCAAGGTTTCTGTCTCAAACAAGGACATTGCCTTCACATAACAACCCCCATCTAGCATCTGTCAGTAATTCACTGTTCAAACATTGTCACAGTTGTCCCTCAACAGTTTGTAACAAACACAAGTCAGAATCTGAGCATGGGCTATCAAAGGATGCTAGGAAATCTTTAGTGTTCATTGAATTACAGGATTGTGATTCCAGTTGGAGGCAACCAGACATTTTGAAAAGTCCATAAGTAGAAGGTGAACACAACTATCCTGTTTCATCCTGAAATTAGAAAACATTGAATCTAAAGTAGCTGCCTCCATATTAGTTGATAATGAATTGCATAAATTAACTTTGTAAAGACGTAGGAGGTGTTTGGTCCTTAGCTACTGCTTACTAGTTTTGTTAGTTCATTCTGAATATTTCATGAGAGATGAAGGCAAGTATCTCACTATCTAGCTTTCCTTCTTGGTTTGTAATATAATAAATCCCCAACTTGTCAAGCATTTTCCCCCACCCCCTTCCCCATATAAGAGGCACATTAACATTACAGGTTTGGTTCTCTGATCTGAAGCTATAAGAGATCATATTTTGGCATGGGGCAACCAAACATTATCCCAGTTTCCAGAGATCATCTTTTATGGGTAGTCCTTGACTTATGACCATTCATTTAACAATGGTCCAGATGGCCATGGAATGGGGGCTTTATGGCCCATAAAGCACTTCCTCCCACTGCAGAACATTGCACACTGTCAGCCTATGTTCACATGATTGCAATCTGGATGCTTGGCAACCTGTTTGAACTTAAAACTGGCTCCGGTACCCTCTATTATGTGATTTCCATTTGTAATCTTCTCTGCCAGCTTCCCCAAAAAGTCAATGGGGAAACCTGCAGGGAAGATTGCAAGCTGCTGCTGCCTGCCACCGAACCCAGTTCTATGGTAGGCAGATCTTTGGAGTAAAAGGGCTGCCTGCCAGGTGGGAATGTCAGCTGGGAGGGAATCTCAGCTCTCACACAGACACACAGCAGGCAGACTTTGATACCAAAAGGGCTCCTTGCCAAGGGAAAGAGAACTTCTCCAGCAAGCTTCTCATAAAGTTCACAGATGCTGCTTGACTCCAATTTTCATCATTCCTGACAGTGGCTGAGGAAAGATGTTATTTAATAACATCTGGAGGATCATACATTGTATATCCCATTCTTCAAACCTTATTGTGCCTTGACTTTGGATACACTCCATGAAAGCGTTGCCTTTGAAGTTTATGATTGTTCAATTGATGCAACAAGTTTTGGAAAACAGCCTGTCAAAAAGTGTGACGAAGAACAAGGTGTCTAAGCATGTGGAAAATTCTGCCTTTTCTTCACCTTTCAGCTGCAGTCAGGCAACTAGGTGGAATAAATTCTGGCTGTTATCTTCAAAGTTAGGCAATTTTGTTCCTACGACTCTTATTAAATTACTTACTACTGAAATTAGACATTTCAGATTCCCAGGATATGCCAGTGCAGATTTCTAAAGCCATAAAGAAGCAGATTTCAAAGAGAAGCTCAAGTATGAAGCCACTTAATTGGAATCTGTTAGCAAATTAATCATGGTGGAATTTGAACTCAGCAAATTCTGGGAATAGCTAACCCACTACAGAAATTAATTGTCTCTCTTTAGGTATTTATTTACACTATTGATCTTGCTATGCCTAGTCATGAACAGTTGTTGCTATTAACACTGGGTCACATGCAAACTCACTGGACTATGTGTTCATTTAATTAGTTTCTGTATTTATTTGGGTAGTGTGTAGCATAGAAGCATCTGTGAGAAGCTGTAATCACATCAAAAGGACATTGCAAATGTCATCACACAAATGATTAAAACTTGCATTCTTGTTATCACACTGTCTGAGGCTAAGTACAACCTCATTTATGCAGTCATGCCCATATTGTTACCTGACCCCTTCCCTTGTCTCTCCTGTGGATGTCAGCTCAATAAGGGAGATCAAATTAAGAAACCAATACCATATAGGACAGGACTTATTTTATGGCACCAGCTATAGTAACAAATATTTACTAGTCTGAATGTGTTTTCCCCTTCTGCACTTTATCTTAATCTAAATTAGGAAAAGGCTTGTCTGAGACATTTTCTCAAGTTATTTTCTTGGCTAGGCTCAAGCTCCTCTGATCTGACTGTTGTCTTAGTGGAGGTTCTTCTTTCTGTCCTTCAAATCCCTTCCTTGTGCTCTGTGTTGCAAGTACAGGGGTCTCCAAATTTGGCAACTTTAAAGACTTGTGGACTTCAACTCCCAGAATTCTGGGACTTGCTAGCTGAGGAATCCTGGGAGTTAAAGTCCACAAGTCCTAAAGTTGCCAAGTTTGGAGAGCCCTGGTGTGGAAACAAAAGAGTCAAGCCATTTTACTTATCCTTTTGGGTCAACCAAAATGTTTTATTGTCAAAACATCCATCTCTTAAGATCCTGTTCAGGACCTTGTGTTGCACTTTTGAAATTCACTATCTTCTGAGGGAAAATTTGCTACTACCTCTAAACATGGAATGGGGAGGGGGGGAAGGGCACGAAGAATTCTGCATGAGGTTTCATTGCTTAATGATCAAAAGAGATGCTTAATTTGTTTCTGGATTTGAAGCCCTTTTCAAATATTTAAACTTCTGATACAGTATTATGTTCCTAGTTTGTAACTAAGGGATCTAGTTTGTACCATCTGAGATGGTAGGACATTTGGGTAGGAATCATGAAAAAAAAAAGAAGGGAACTTTCAGTACTTTCTCTGTCATGTCAGATAGAATTTGTTTCACATCTTCCATTTCTTCATTAACATCTGTAGACATAGTTTATCCATAGAAACAGACATCATTACTGACAGTGTTGTTATTGTGGTTACTAATTTCTGGCTCCATTCTTCAAAAATCTCCTTTAACATTTCCAAAGTTGTAAAGTTTTGTGTCATTTTGTAAGTCCCAGTATTAATTAACATCAAGAACAGCATTGTATTTTTTGCCATCTGCTTAGATACAAGGGTAGGCAGGCTTGGCTCTTTTATGACTCATGGACTTCAACTTCCAGAATTCCTGAGCCAGCCATGCTGGCTCAGGAATTCTGGGAGTTGAAGTCCATGAGTCATAAAAGAGCCAAGGTTGCCTACCCCTGGAGCCTTAGAATGTCTAAAATCATTATTTCCTTCAGGGTCCTTCTGGTGTCCAGTTTGTAAAACCATCACTTATCTCTGTTATCACTTACCTTTTGTTATCACATCACTTATCTTTGTTATGATTTACAGTAGCCAGGATAGCCAAAAGAAGTTTGTTTCCATTATGTCTGTGGAGATTCTAAGTCATCCAGATCATAGTTGTCTCAAAGATGCTTTTTCAAAAGGCAACTGGACTGTTTTTTTCCCCCTTAAGAAGAAGAAGACATTTCACTTCTCAGCTAAGAAGCTTCATCGGTTCTGGCAGGATGGTGAAGGCGATTAGTTCTGACAGGATTGGGGGAGGGGGTTGGAAGGATCATATTTCTTTGCAGTCATCCGGATGCTAGCACTCTGTTTCCCATATAAACTATTTTTTTTTACAATTAATTCCAATTTAAAGTAACAGTCTCTATTCCAAATGTATCTGGACTCTTAATGCATTTATACCTTTCTTAGATAAAAATATTATTTAGCTTTCTGATGTTTATTTCAAATTCTTTAAGTTCTTAAGCTTATAATTATTTTTTTCTTTTGTCCAGATTTGAAGATAAACTCACCCAATGAATGTCTTACACATTAAAAAGAGGCAAGGCTTTGATTGCCAGTTACGCTCACCATTTTGACATCATGGACTCCCCCTACCTGCTAGATACTGTATATTGCCATTAACTGCCAAAAAACATAACGGCTAGAGGGGATCTTCACAAATAATTGCCTACAGTTCACAGGGAAAGAATTTGTACTGCTTGCAAATAATATTAATGTTACTCTTGTTACAGCCAACCCTACTATCACCAAGTAAACGGGGAAGCAAAAACAAGGTTTCAAACAACAAAATGAATTCCAGCACAGGAAGATCTATTCTTAGCTTTAATAGGTTATTTGCCAACTTCCCATTCATGCCACTAAGTACAGCCCAGCAGAAATAATCATAGGTCAACAACTATGATAGTAGTGGAAACAAATTTGCACACACATTGGCCTGATTTCAAGGAAATTTTGGCATCTGATGCAAAAGCACTTTACAAAGTCCTCTTCGATTGCCATTCACCGAGTACATGATTTTCCAAAATTGAATCCAGGATCCCAGATGGAAATAAAATTAGATGACCAGTCTGAGGTGGGGGTGAGGAGACCATAGTGGATAAAGCAAATCAATGAGATGGCAAAACACAATTCAGATGTATCGGAATTTAGGGGGAGGGTTTGTTTGGGATTTTTTAAAAATGCTGGTGTGTATATAACGCACGCATATGTATTAACCCAATTTAACCCAACTTAATCTTTTGCTTTGTTTTGTTTTGCTTTGCTTTAAATATTGAAAATCTGTGAGGCATTGCACCCACCCACCCACCCTTTTTGTGGGTTGCCACCAAATTTAAGTAGCATGATTTCCAGGAACACTGGGGATTTGAGGCACATGTGGTTGTGGCTTGCAGGTTGCCCATTTCTATATGAGGGAGAATAAGCAGATGCAGATGACAGAACAACTTTCCAAATAAGCCATGCAAGTCTTGCAAAAGACATGCCTGCTGTAATGCTTCAAACAGATGTGCCCCTCTTGTCAATGTTTTACACAGACTGAAGAAAGAACAGTTTCCTCTAGACAAGTTTCCAGAGACCTGGGATCAAGATATTAAGGCAGTGTTCTTCAACTTGAGACTGAGTTTAGTTTTCTTTAAGGGATAGGACTTGAGCATAGACAGTGTGGGTACAGAGCAGATAGAAACTTTGTTGGACTTGCAAAAGTTCTGGTCCTTCTAGGAACTGAAGTGAGATCCTCCAGCTCACTGCTTCCTTGGACCTCAGAAAGACAGTCTTTTGGGGGCCCTGGAGCAAAGTTGGATCTCACCACCTGGAAGAGCCATCTGGCTTTGATTGATCAACTGGATCAAGTTCAGACAGCAGAGCAATATACAAAATTATAAATATCAGACCTGATCTGAGCTTCCAACCACAGGAAGCACATAGCTCTGAAAAAGGCTTGGAGCATGCTGAGATGACCTAAAAGTGATGATGGGGGTTCTTAGGAACCCCCTACTTTCCTTCGCCTCCTTTGAAATTCTGGAGGCATCGAGAACCAGCCTGCTTGATGGGAAGTAGACCATCCTCTCCTCTTCCTCTTCCTCTCCCCATCTTAATCTAGTGATTTTTTTCTCTTTTTATATTCCCAACACAATACACCCTGGACTTCAAAATAATCTGTCTGCATCTATAGCAGTGGTGGCCATATTTGCCAGCATTTCCATCTCTCTCTCTCTCTCTCTCTCTCTCTCTCTCTCTCTCTCTCTCTCTCTCTCTCTCTCTCTCTCTCTCGTCTAAAGCATGTTTGCCAGCACTCCCAGTCCACTTATTCCAAACTCTCTGTCTTTCTAACAATAAAAACAGCTTGTACAAAGCAGGCATGGGACTTGTTTGCCTCTTTAAAACTGGGCTCTATGCATTGCTTCGTCACTAGCTGCCATGTATTGTTCATCACTATACCCTCAACACCCTTGATTGCTTTAAATGCTATTTCCTACTGAATACTATCTCCCCAATGAATGCAGCTTTCCCCTTCAGTGATCACCATTTTTGAGGTCTGTTGCCAGGCTGGGATGCATAGTTTTTAAATTCGCACTTGCATAGCAGTCCCTGCTGGCTGGTCTCTGTGTGTGGTGTCATTTTATCTCTAAATATAAACTGAATACAGTGAATTATATATAACCTTTCAGAAGGATGTTTGGACAAATATGTCAAGCAGAATTACATTACGATCTACCGTAATGTTGCCAATTACATCCAGGACACTTCAGCTCCTTACCCCGAGCCTACATCAGAGAGGTACATGAAATGTTTGGGAAGTTATTGCTAGCAGCACTGAAGAGATAAGAGTGCAACTCCACCTGACATGACTAATCTCAGTGGACACCTCCACTTGCCAGCCTTTAATCTTTCCTCAGATGAAAAGCACGGAGACATCCCTCATCCCGGGCAGAAGGACCGCTGACAAAGGGAAAATTCCTGACTCTGGGGAACATCTTGAAAGAAAGCTGACTCAAATTGAGTATGCAATGTGCATGTGTATGTGTGTGTGTGAGAGAGAAAGAGAGAGCTATTTAGCAGGCATAAGGCTTGTTTCATTTTCAGAACACTTTGGTCCTCTTATTGTACAAATTCAGATTTGTTAATGGAGAGAAGGGGTTTGATGGGTTTCATATGGACATGTGATGGATAAAGAAGTGTCCTATGCTTCCTTTCTAGACCAGGCAGAGGAGACTTCTTAGAAAAGATCCCCTTCCACAGCCAGAAGTAATTCTGGTTCATTCATATCTGGGGGTTCCCTGCACATAAACCTTAGAGTTTAGTGTAGAGATCGCAGAGTTTATTTTTCTAACCCTGACCTAGTTCCTCAGGTATGACTTTTTAAGATTGTCTTTGGGTTTCCAGAGTTCTGTGGCTGAGAAATTGCATCCTATGAAGTCCATGGAGAGAGAAAATGGTTGGTTCCATTGTATCTTGCAGAATATTGGTGTTAGGGGTGCCAAGTGACAAAATGAAAGTTGTCCTGACACATAAATTCTGTGACTTATGTATATACGTCAGATGCACCGGGATGCAAATTTGAAAGGATGAGCTTTGCAAAACAATTCACGTTTTGTCATTTTGCACCATGTGGTTAGAAGCAGACATAGGTCAAAGCATTGACGAACCACTTTGATTTGAAGCCTTTGATGCTTTTTAATTTCTTTTAACTGATTGCTGTTGCTGTTGTTCTTGTTATCTCTTTCTTCATCAAACAAAGCCCTGACTTCACCCCATTGTTCACCTTGAGCCCCCTTATTGGCATGTTACCTACTCTCAGCTCCTTTGTTAGTCTTGGATAAATTATGCCAATTTGGACGTTAATTGACATGAGCCTACCCTTCAGTGACATAGAATCAATATCACACAGGGAACTGTTCCATTAGATATGCTTGTTCATTTAGTTGAAAACATACTAAGATGACAACCATAATTGATTAGAAAAGGGCAATGCATACCATTCTAGCTGAAGTATGAAATCATAGGCATTATGATTACAAAATTACCATATTAGGAACAGAAGCAGTTAGGTTGACTTTCTCTTGATTAGAACTTTAAAAACAATTGAGGAATCCCTTCAATTCTCTAGAATATATCAGCGGTTGCTACCCTAGGACCTGTGGAGACCCATCAGGGATAATGCTTTCAGTGGCTGTAGGTTCCTTTCCTCTCTTCCTCATCATTTCTCCAAAGAAAAAAGAGGGAAGGATAGATATGTGCAAGGTACCTTTTCTCCCCCCCCCCATTTTTGTTTGAATTTTAAAAATAGGGCTCATGGCAACTTCCTTCTCTTTGCTCTGTTTCCCTGGATCGGAAGGACCAAATGAAGACGCATCTTCACTGAAAGATGACCAGGAAGAGACGTGAGCATTGAAAGGACCCAAAAATTCGATTTCTTGGTGCTGATCCAAACGCCAGGAAAATTCAGTACATCTTCATTCAATTACATGAGCAGGAATTAAAGTCTGGAACAAAACTTTATGTTTTTATTATTTTTGTTTACATTTTGCACAAGAAAATAGCAACAAGTAGAAAGACAGATAAACATGACTTGAGCTCCTATAGTTCACACCATTGTTAAAAAAAAAGTGTATACTTCCTAGCTTTTTCTTCTTATTCTTTGACTGTTTTACAATAAGCTTGGATACATATCTAACTATTAAATTGTAAAGTTTAATCAATGGACCAAAAGCTCAACATGAATAAAACACGAGAGAGAGAGAGAGAGAGAGAGAGAGAGAGAGAGAGAGAGAGAGAGAGAGAGAGAGAGAGAGAGAGAGAGAGAGAGAGAGAGAGAGAGAGAGAGAGAAGGAGAAATCCATCTAAAATGGAGGGAAGATCCCCTTCCTGTGTTATTAAAAGGTTTGGGGAAGGTGAGGGACAGGGCAACTTGCAAAGCAGAAATCTGGGATGCCAAATATCCATTAAGATTAAGTGCCACATTAAAAATGAAATATGAAAAGTGCACATCAGGTTAATGAAATTATCCAGCAGCTACTCTCCATAATGAAACACCCTACCTACCTCTCATCAATCAAAAGCCACCTTGTGTATCTCCATGCCGACAAAGCAGCTGCTTTGTAGAGTTTATATAGATGATGGAGCAAAGGGGAACCATCGAAGAAATATATGGAGATGAAAAATCAGACCAGCCAGTGAAAGCAGCCATCAGTCAAAATGAAAATGGGAAATGGCAAATAGTGGCCTTTCAGTGAATAATCTCCCAGATTAAAACATGTAGACATCCATGTGTGCATGTGCACACATAAACCATGCACAGAGACACCAATAATTATCCTAAAATAATGACTGATAATGCCCGTTACTTAAATATGGTTCTGATAACTATATACAGCTGCAACTATAGCTTCAGCATTTTTCTGAAGGTTAAAATGTTCCTGCAGAATATAGCTTGTTACAGTGGGTACTGAGAAAAGTCTGTTGGTAGATCATGTCGAGGAATGCATGGTGAAAATTATGAGACTTCAACCTATCAGAAGATAGGAGATTGTCTACATCAGGGGTGTCAAACTGCCGGCCCGTGGGCCAGATGCATCATAGCAAAACCACACACCCCTATTGCCAGCAATGGCAAAAAAGTCACGATACATCACATGACATAGCGTGTTTGACACCCGTGTTCTACATAGACCGCATGTGTATAAGTCTCAGAATTGCATTCAAAACAGAAAGTAAGAGAAACCCACCATGATTGGTGAAGATGACGGAAGTAGCAAAGCTGGAAAAATTAACTTGCACTTATGGGAAAAATGCTAAGAAGTAAAAAAAAAATAAAAATCAGAAAGTTGGAAGAGAAGGAGACCTCCCCACTTTCATCTTCAGGAGGTCCAAGGTTGAAAGAATTTTGAAATCCAGTAGCCCAGATAGCAGCGGATAGTATAAATTAGAAATCTCCAACTTTTTTTGAAGGAGACTTCTAAGCCATTTCTGAAAGCATATCACAAACCCTCAATGGGAATTGCTGCCTTGGAGGGCTTGCCTGTTCACAAAATGGTAAAACTGATGAAACTGCCCCCTGCATTCTCTCTAACATCCCAGAGTGTTCATTACAAGCCCTTAATCACCTCAGTCTTTTTTTTTTCCTCAGCAGTTGAGCACAAAGCTCTGGGCTGTAGGCAGTCCCCATTTTTATTATTTCCAACCCAATAGGAAGGTTAAAAAGGTCTCTGCCCATATTTCAGTAGAATAACTGAAAACTAAGTAGAATGGGGCCAAAATTGTTGTGTGAGAAAAAAGCTGGTAAAAGAAAGACTGGAAGTGAAAATGTCTCAGATCTGACTCAGGGCTGTCGGGGGAAAAAAATCTTGAACTTTTTCCAGTACATTGGCTCAATGGTTAAAGACACTGAACTTATCAGCTGGAATGCTGACAGCCTGGGTTCAAGATCCGACGCTGCACGATGAGTTGGGCACCTGTTATTGGCCCCAACTCCTGCTCACCTAGCAGTTTGAAAGTGTGCAAATGTAAGAAGATAAATAGGTACCACTTTAGTGGGAAGGTAACAGAGTTTCATTTGCTTCAGTGTGTGGTCATGCTGGCTCCCTTGGCTAAGAAGCAGAGATGAGCACCTCCCTCTAGAGTCGGAAATGACTGGACAGGGGAAATCTTTATCTTTCTCCAAGGAAGGGCAGCTGGGGAATGTTATTGACAGCTCTACTCTAAGGCTTCTTTCTCCTCCTTTGTTGCAGGACTCAGAGCAGAATATATGCAGCTTGTCCCATGTATTATATACAAGCAGATATAATATGATGAAAAAGCAGAAATACACATACAAGTATGCATAGAGTCACTAAGTTCCACAAAAGAGAATAAGGATACCTCCCATCAGTAGTGGGAGTCAGCCGGTTCGCATCACTTCGGCAGAACCGGTAGCTATTTTTTTTGTTGCCCAGGCCCAAAATGGGCTTCCGGAAGCAGCATTTACACAGAGAACCGGTTGTTCACATATTTGAATCCCACCACTGCCTCCCATGCTATTAAACTGCAAAGAGATTGGAAAGACTTTTGAGCATCTTAGTCTGCACACCTTCAATATCTTATTATTTCCTCAGCATGCCTGTGGGATGTCTGTGGGATCCAAGAAATTGGATCACACATGGTGTTAAGTCAGTTGACAGGTATAGGGAGTAAGTGGGTCAGCCCTGTGAATGCAATAGTACAGTATATTTGATCTTGATAATAGAGTGAGAGATTCAATTATTCTTTAGACAAAGGAGTAAAACATATATCCAGCTCTTTAAAACAGAAAGGCAAGCAGACAAATGTATAACCAGTGTATGATAAAATCTCAGAAGCCAAACGGGTAGCTGAACAAACTCAGCCTTGGCTTAGGGTTTCTTTTCAGTAAATGAGAGAGCTCTGTTCCCTCCACCCCCAACTGTTATAGAAAAAAATATTAACTTTATATGGCTTAAGAATAAATGGTATTTTTTCCCCTCACACTAATCTGGATGGATCACCACTTTAGTTTGGTAATCTCAGCCTGCCGCATAAACTAACTCTGAGATATAACACACAGATCATGCATAGTGCTGGAGACCAGCTCCCAGCTCTGTCCATGGCAGGGTAGATAATAATCGATGATTTTTTAAAAAAAAAAGATTTAAAAAATCAGATTTTTTTAAAATTTAAATTGGATTTTTTAAATTTAAATCGGATTTTTTTATCTTTATCAAATTTATTTTAATAAAATGCTTTTGGAGTAAAAATTTATCTAAATATAGTTTTCTTTAAGATACATTAATAATTTAGTTTATTCAGCATGAAATGGAGCTTAGTTATGTAGCATGAGGCTGTATATTCTGCAATATTTACATTTTTGATAAACTCATTCAATGAATCCAAGCTTTGCAAGCTGAGATAACATCCACTGCATCGATGCATTCACACAATTTCACAGTAACCATGAGATAAATCATAAAACAAAGTTCAGGAATATTATTTTATCCCACTGTTTTGCAAATCTATGTACACTACAAACTGTTTGAAGAAAAATGCATCTGTACCAGACACTAAGTGTTTTAATTAAATAAAAGAATGTGAGTAGTTCTCCAACTATCGTGTTTCCCCAAAAGTAAGACCCGGTCTTATATTGTTTTCACCTCCAAAAGAGGCATTAGGTCTTATATTAGGGATGTCTTATATTTTTTGTGACACCTTCCTCGCCTCGCAGTGGCGGCACCAACAGCCCCATCCAGCAAGTGCCTGCATGGCTGCCCGCCCACTTCTGCTGCGGCCACTAGTGCTCTTGTTATGGCTGCAGCAGCGTGACACGCGCTCTCCTGCCCCATTGCAGCAGCAAGGTGGGACGGAATGGGCCGGGTCCTAACTAGGGCTTATTTTGGGGGTAGGTCTTATTTTTGGGGTAGGTCTAATTTTCGGGAAACATCAAGTTGATTTAAATCAAGCCTTTTTACTAGTGATTTAAATCATGATTTAAATTGACTTGATTGAAATCAAATCCACCCTGGTCCATGGGGAAGCCCACTTGATTGCACAATTAAGAATTTTTCCTCAATTTGTTTTCTTTCTGTAAGGAAGAAAATGAAATGATAATCTGTTTTGCAGCAGCTGAGCAACTGAGATTCTAGTACTACAGAATATATGTAGCTGGGGTTGAATGCTGTGCCCTTGGTGTTTTCAGAGTTTGGTTGTTTTCTTGTAGGAACATTAAGGACTCCAAACTATTTGGAACTAAAACTATCCTTCTTTGGGTTAATTGTGGGCCTTAATTAACATCATTTACATCATACACCCATCCTCTGTCTCTGTTAAATCTTGATTAATTGGCACCTAATGATGTGGAACAAGGAGAAAGAAGGCAAATGACTTGTGTGCTATTGAAAGAAAAGTGTTCATCAAGGTTCAATCCAAGCCAGGAATAAACAAAATGGAGTCTGTTTGGAAAGAAGGTTCTTTATTGAGTTGCAGAGCCAGACAGAAATGTGGTTGTGAGGCAGCTGACCACATGGTGCTGGTAGTGGTGGTTTTTATACCTTCTTGGGCTTTTATGTTTGGAGTTGTTCCTGTGGCATGAACTTTGACCTGAGCTTTTGAGTGTGTCCTTTTGGTATTCTGATGGTGGTGAGTTAATTATGTCCTAAAAGTCATGTCCTGGTTCCCTGGAGCTGTGGCTGATGGCTATGTCCTGTGTTGTATTTTTTGGGTGAGGGGTTGCTGGTTCTAGGGGTCTTTTCTTTCTAATCCCATCAGCTCCAAGCTTCCTGGCTCCAGTCTTTCTGAAAGGATTATCAAATCTGCATTTCTACAGACCTGGTTTGGGGCAGAGAGACTTGGGGGGGTTGTTTCTGCCTTTTTAATATTCCCCAAAATATTTCTTTCTCTGGGGGGGTGCTGTCTTCCTACAGTGCCATCATGCAAAGGATAGGAATAATATATTTGCATCAGATATCATGACATAATTATCTAATCACATCATCATTTCTGGACTGAAATCATGACACATGTGTTTTCACTTTGACATCACGGCTCGTTTTGGACCCTTATGACTCAAAGGAATGTACTTAATTAACTTAGCTAATAGACTTCCCACAGTCAGGTGTCTCTAGTTCAGCTTTTCACACTATAAATGATAAATGTGTTTCTTTCTTTTTTCACATAGGAAAAAAATGTTATTGGCATTGAACCACCGCACTGCTTAAAGTAACATCTGTTTTCATAGCTAGTCCCGAGCTCTTGTTTCATGTAAGGTCTGAATTCAGAATTGAGGATAACATGTTTCAACAAGCCAGTGGGGAAGAGGCCTTCATACTCTGCATTCATAATCTGAAACTAGACAAAGCTCAGACTATCGGCAGAGGTGATGAGGAGCAAAAAGGAAAAGGAAGGAGAAAGAGCAAGAATGAAAGGGAAACACACGATAACTGTGGATTATGAAATCATGATGTAAATGATATAGCTTATGTTCTTGCATCAGGCATGCGATGCAAGTGCTAAGTTATTATTACAGGTAGGCCTTGACTTACCAAAGTTCATTTAATGACTGTTCAAAGTTACAATGGTACTTAAAAAGTCACTTATGACCATTTTTCACACTTATGACCGTTGCAGTATCCCCATGCTCACGTGATTTACATTCAGATGCTTGACAACTGATTCACATTTATGACGGTTGCAGTATCCCAGAGTCATGTGATCCCCTTTTGCGATCTTCTGACAAGCAAAGTCAAGGGGGGGGACAAGACTCATTTAACAACTGTGTTACTAATTTAAGAACTGCAGTGATTCACTTAACAAATGTTGTGAGAAAAGTCGCAAAATGGGGCAAAACTCACTTAACAAATTTCTCATTTAGCAAACATAATTTTCGGCTCAATGGTGGCTGTAAGTTGAGGATTACCTGTATTATTATTATGGTTCATCACACAGTCAGTCTAATAGTAATAATAATAATAATAATAATAATAATAATAATAATAATAATAATAATAATAATAATAATAATAATAATAATAATAATAATAATAATAATAATAATAATAATAATGTTGGAAGGGACCTTGGAGGTCATTGAGTTCAACCCCCTGCTCAGGCAAGAAACCCTATACCATTTTGGACAAATGGCTATCCAGTCTCTTCTTAAAAACTTCCAGTGTTGGAGCATTCACCGCTTCTGGAGGCAGGTTGTTCCCCTGGTTAATTGTTCTGTCAGGAAGTTTCTCCTTAGTTCTAGGTTGCTTCTCTCCTTGATTAGTTTCCATCCGTTGCTTCTTGTCCTGCCTTCAGGCACTTTGGAGAATAGCTTGAGTCCCTCTTCTTTGTGGCAGCCCCTGAGATATTGGAACACTGCTATCATGTCCCCCCTCCTCCTTCTCTTCATTAAACTAGACATACCCAATTCCAGCAACCGTTCCTTATATGTTTTAGCCTCCAGTCCCCTAATCATCTTTGTTGCTCTTCTCTGTACTCTTTCTAGAGTTTCTAGATGTTTAGAATGGATTTAGCATTTTTATCCACCTATCAAGTCTTTTCCAAGGACTTTAAATAGGCAGATGTTGATGTTTGATGATGTTAGAGGTATCGTCGCAGGAGGAAAGCTGTTCCAAGCAAAGGTGCCTTTTGGAATTGACTGATGGTGATTTAGTCCATGCTGATGCTGTTCAAGTGGTGCTCCAAATATTTTGGGATTGCACACAAGGCACCTATTGTTATTGGTACCACCTTTGCTTCCTTTTTTGTTACTATTATCATTAATTTAACTATAATTAAGTTGCCTTCTTTGCCCAGCTTCATGTTGCACATGCCATTTTGATCTCCTTGCATCCTGTTATGGACAATGCTAATTATGGGTATGACTGTCTATAATTAGACATGATAGTGTATAGTATGATTGTCTGCCACCATCTATAACTATATCTAATATTGTAGTTGATGGAATACTTGCATAATTGTCTATTTTGGTTTTATAACAGTGCAGAATCCAGGTTTTCATAGGAAAGAAAAGGATGTTCTCTTTTCTTTTAACTTAAAAGATAACCTTCTCAGTCTGATGTAAGAGCAAAGCTTTTCTAAACAGAATTCCTAAGTCTGAAGAAAAATAGATGCAAGCTACTCTATAATTGATTTTCAAACTGCAGAGTTTACATGTTGGGAAGTGATGTCATTTACCCCAAAATACTTAATTTTCCTGAAAAAAAGGAGGCTAGGTACCAAAAATAAAAAGACAAATGCTTTAAACATACTCAAAGAACCTCTTTTACTTTATACTCATCCTAATGCTGCCTAGTTAAATCTTGACATCGAATACAGATTTTGAAATTAGCAGTCCAAAGCACATAAAAGAAGTTACAAGAAGCAGGATGCAGCCAAGAGAAGCAAAGAATATTATGCAGAGAAGGTGAAGGCAGTCTGTAAAAATTTTGATGAGACATTTCATTAATTAATTAATTAATTAATTAATTAATTCATTCATTCATTCATTCAATTTCTATAGCCACCCATCTCAGTCAATGTCTCTGGGTGGCTTACAATTAAAAAAATATATTAAAATTGAGAGACTAAAAACATTTTAAAACTCAGCTAAGCATGCCTGCTTGAGCGCTGCTGTTAGAAAATACTCTCCCCAGAGTATTTACCATCACAATTCTTCCTTAAAAAAATACTAGAATGCGCAGAGATGGACAGATTGACTATGAGACTGAAAGAAAAAGAAGAAACGGACTATTATTAAACCTGGAATTTATTTTACCATTGGCTGGAGGAAAGAAAAAAGGATTAGGAATTAAATATGTATTAGCATGTAAACTCAAACAGCATGTTGGTTGAAAAATTACTATTTTATGTATGGAAAAAATGAATTTAAAAAACTTATATAAAATGATATGCAGCTGGCTCAAAAATCATGCTTGGAAGGAATTCATCAATGGTTGCTCATCAGCCTGGAAGAAGACATCAGGCATGGAAACATAACATTCAGTTCTGTGTCCTTTTTCTTCAACCCTTCATTAATTATTTGCATGGTGAATTGTGGAAAATGCTTATTAAATTTGCAGCAACAACATTCAGAATCATCTTGACATTTAGAGAAATGGACTGGAAATAATGAAACATAAGAGAGACAAATGGCAGAGTTTATCTACTTAGGGAAAAATATGAAATACATATGTCCAGTACAAAATGGAGTATCTATCTATCTATCTATCTATCTATCTATCTATCTATCTATCTATCTATCTATCTATCTATCTATCTATCTATCTATCTATCTATCTATCTATCTATCTATCTATCTATCTATCTATCTATCATCTATCCAGTGCTTTTTTTTCTAAAAAAAAAAAAAAGTGCCGGAACTGACACACGTCATACAACCTCCTTGCAAGGTTCCATCCAAAAAAAGGTGCCAGAACTCTGTTCTGGGCGTTCTATGAGAAAAAAGGCCCTCTATCTATCTATCTATCTATCTGTCTGTCTGTCTGTCTGTCTGTCTGTCTGTCTGTCTGTCTGTCTGTCTGTCTGTCTGTCTGTCTGTCTGTCTGTCTGTCTGTCTGTCTATCTATCTATCTATCTATCTATCTTTCTATCTTTCTTTCATCACATTTCTATACTGCCCATCTCACTTATGTGACTCTTAAATTTGTCACAAAATATAAAAACAAGGATACCTAGCATGGCAATAGCATTTATGAAGAAGATTTTGGAACTATAACAGATTATAAACTAAATATCAGTCAGTACGATAGCATGGCTACAGAAAAGGAAATGAAAATATAGGTTCCATCAACAGACATATCACTTCCAAAGAACAGGAAATATGGGTATACAAGCCCTCTGGAAGCTCTGGAATACTTTGTTCATCTTCTGCATCCCACTGATCTAACCATTCAGGGGTGAGCCAATCATTTTCTGAAACTTTATTTTCCAAACTGGAAATGGTTCATGGTGTTCTGGAGAAGATCCATAAAATGGCTTGTTCAGTGTGAGGCACAAAATTGAAACAAAATTATCCAGGGTTTTAGTTTTGCATGTAACTTTTCTTTATTTTATATCAGCCACAATTTATCTTGTATAGTATGTTTAGTTGTGGGCACTCCTGATAATAAGGAATTAGGGAAGCGAGAACATCTAGCAACTGGAAAGACATCAGAGATGATTAGGAAACTGGAAATCTAGGTTGTCTGAATACTGTTTAAGGGTACTGTGCATGTCTAGCTTTGAAAGGATTGAATAATCTTCATTAATTGGAAGGATGTTAAAGAGACAAAGGGGAAGAAGACATATTTTCTATCAATCTGGACAGGATGCAGCGTATTGAGTAATGGATTTAAATTACAAGTAGCCAAATTCTGGTTGGATATTGATAAAAATGTAATAAGAAAAGTTCAGCAATAGAACCAATTACTGAAACGTATTGGTTTCCTCAATTAAGGTCTGGCAACTTTATTTCTTATAAAGACTTTAGTTTGGAGTCCTGCACAGAGCAAGGATTTGGACAGAATGGCTGATGNGCAGCAGTACACGATTTTAGACATATGTTAATTCAGGCCATATGGTTTGTCAGTTAGCACTTATATAACTTCAAAAATGCATGGTAATCTTGTTTGCATAGTTGCTCTTTTCTTGTCATTTTTGGGATATTTTTTTACAAATGTAATGCAACAAAAGAAGGCAAAGGCCCAAATATAATAAGACTAGATGTGTATTTGAGAATAGATGAGGTAACAAGAATTTCAAGACTCTTAACCTCCTTTATTATGGCTAAACCATAAATGCCTTCAAATGCACAGCCACCCCAAGTCTCCTGATCCAGCCACAACCATTTTGATGAAAGGCTTCATCAAGTGAATAAGTTCCTCTTTTTTCAACTGTATTACAGCATATCTTGTTTTTATATCAATAATCAACTTTGAAACAGAAATTATTAAAAGCCCACTGTCATATTTCTGTAGAATTATTGCTTCATAGCTCATGATGCATTAATTGAAATGTTGACAGACCTAGCTAAAACATAAAATCCTAATGTTAGCTTTGGGTAAAGTATTGCTTGACTGTAGCTTGATTACTCCTATTGTTCATCCTGGCATCACTCACTTTTATATTCAAAAAGTTTCCTTGGAGAGGTTTCTTAAGCAGATAAGTCTCCCAGTAGATTTAAACAGATTAATTTTCCCAGATAATTTATCACTCCCAGAAAAGTCCAGACTGTTAGCTGTTGTATCATTCCATTAGTCTAATCTTTCTTTTACATCTCAGACTTGTTCACAGATTTGGGATTTCCTGGTAGGTTTCCACCAAAGTATTAACCAAGTCTGATCTTGCTTAGCCTTTTCAAGTTCAGCTAAGATGAGCAAGGTGCTGTTATTGGCTATGAAACCCATAAGAAAGATGAATTAATTTTGCCATACGGGAGTAAGGATAATGATGGAACAATCTTTGCACAGTGGAGTTAGATTTCTTTCTGAAAATATCTTTGAATAAAAAACTTTTGCCTTGGATTTTGGAGAACCTCTGATTCAATTCAGTATGTGAAAGATTCATTTTCTCTTCTGTCTCTGATGCTATTTAATTCTTTTTCTGACTTTTGTCAATTCTCTAGAATATTACCTTGATGGAAAAGGACTGTATTTGCTACGTACCTGGGAGATGCATATTCCTTGGGCCAACCCTAAATGATGTTTCCGGTTCAAAACATAATTTGAAATCAAATCTTATTATAAATAAAAGAAAACTTTTAATAAGAGAAAGAAAAATATCAATTTTTTGTAACAGGCTTAATATTTTCAATTTCATATGAGGGGGCAATGTGGACCATAGCCCCAAGCCTAAAGTAGGGTGAATATTAGTAATGATCAGATGTGTTTCATTCAAGGGACTAAAATTGAAATCCCAAGAGCTGTTCCTTTATTTTGAGTCTCCGCACACATGCGTACTAGACCACTGACTTCAGTAGACAACAAATCATGGAGAAAAAGATCTGAGTAAAGGGCTCTGCTTATTCTAAAATGCCATTTCTTTGATACAAGACTCCATAAATGGACTGTTTTTATTCTAAGCTCTTTCTCAACATTCTAAATTAGGAGTACCTGCACCATAACTAGCGAAATCAATAAAGATAACTTCATTTACAGATTTAAACAATCCAAGCAAAAAGCAATTTATAATAATAATAATAATAATAATAATAATAATAATAATAATAATAATAATAATAATAATAATAATAATAATAATAATAATAATAATAATAATAATAATAATAATAATAAAGAATATCTGAAGGACAATGATGAAGATGCACTGAAATTAGTATATCAGGAAGGCTTACTGACTACTGGAGAGACCAAACTGGCCTACAAGAAAGACCAAATGAAGAACAGAATAGAGGCATGGGAAGACAAAGCATTACATGGCCAGTACATTAAAAAAATAGCTGGGAAAGCAGATAATAACAAGGCCTGGCAATGGCTAAGAGCAGGAAAATTGAAGAAAGAGACCGAGGGACTAATTCTGGCTGCACAAGACCAAGCCTTAAGGACAAATGCATATAAAGTCAAAATTGAGAAGACAGCAACAGACAGTAAGTGCCGCCTATGCAAAGAAGCTGAAGAAACAAGCTGCTGCAAGAAGATCGCACAGACTGACTACAAGCAGAGGCATGACAAAGTAGCAACAATGGTGCACTGGAAGATCTGCAAGAAATATCATTTGCCTGTAAGCAAGAACTGGTGGGATCATAAAATAGAGAAAGTCATAGAAAATGATAAAATTAAAGTGCTCTGGGACTTCAGAATTCAAACAGACAAGCACCTGCAACATAACACCCCAGACTTAACAATTGTCAATAAGAAAGACAAAAAAGTCTGGATAGTGGACATGGCAGTGCCTGGAGACAGCAGAATAGACGAGAAAGAACTGGAGAAGATAACAAAATACAAAGACCTACAAATAGAAATAGAAAGACTGTGGCAAAAGCAAGCAAGGGTAGTACCAATAATAATAGGCACCTTGGGTGCAATCCCAAAACAACTGGAGCACCACTTGAACACCATTGGCATTGACAAATTCGCTATTAGTCAATTGCAAAAGGCAATTGCTAGGAACTGCTTCCATCTTGCGATGATATCTGTAATACCATCAAACATCCACATCTGCCTGTCCCAGGTTCTGGGTAAGGACTCGATAGATAGACAAAATGCCAAATCCAGTCTGAACATCTGGCTGACTGTGCGATGATCCATAATAATAATAATAATAACAATAATAATAATAATAACAATAATAATAATAATAATAACAACAATAATAATAATAATAACAACAATAATAATAATAATAATAATAATAATTATTATTATTATTATTATTATTATTATTATTATTATTATTATTATTATTATTATTATTATTATTATTATTATTATTATTATTATTATTATTATTATTATTATTATTATTATTATTATTATTATTATTGCTTACCACCCAAAAAATAGACCAGATTAGAAAACTAGCTATGCTGGCCGGCCTATTTTTTGTTGACTAACAATGAACAAGATGTGCTTTTGTGGTGTCTGAG
>NW_015387413.1:44413-92645 GCF_001527695.2 Protobothrops mucrosquamatus
GCTATGCTGGCCGGCCTATTTTTTGTTGACTAACAATGAACAAGATGTGCTTTTGTGGTGTCTGAGCATATGCAATAATGTCACTATGCATGTCAAACCCTGAATGGTGCCACAGAACCAATAAATAAAGGAGGGGGGTTGCCATATCTTGTTCCACTTTTTTTCAGATACCCAAATTCTGAACCATTGCTCTGCAAAGTTTTTGATATCTTTCTGAAATGGCAAACAAAATGCTAACAGAAATGTTTGCGATGTGAACGGCCTCCAAGCAGTCCATAGCAACCAATGCAGTTTCATTCTTCTTCTAAAGTAAGTATGATTCATCATTGAGATCAAAAGGAGCCATACATGTGGAAGATGTATAAGATCATCTACTCTAATGGATAATGCTGCATGTTCTAGGAGCAATAAGAATCTATCTTTTTATGTAAACCCTTTCTCTAAGTGGTCATATATCTTTTGTTATAGTGCTGCTGCAGCAAAAGGAGGCTGCTGGGAATAAGGGTGCCTTCATAAAACTGAAAGTTGAGGAGGCCTCTCAGACATCACAGCTAAGAAAGGAAAACTGAAGTGTGCTTATCTGGATGATATCATGACTGGAACGCAGCTAGCATGCTTTTGTTTGGGTCACCTGATAGGAGCTGAGATTTCCCTTTCTTCATTGGATTTTACAAATCTGGGCTTCAGCCATCTGTGCTAAAAGTACATATCCAGTGGTGGGATTCAGCCGGTTTGCATCACTTCGGCAGAACCGGTAGCTAATTTTTTGTTGTCCAGGCCCAGAATGGACCTCTGGAAGCAGCATCCACACAGAGAACCGGTTGTTCACATATTTGAATCCCACCACTGCACCTATCTCATAAAATCACCACTGAAAGAATCGTTTTACATAAATGAGGAAAGCCCCCTTGACTCCATCTGTATTATCCTAGAAAACATTAAGAGAAAATCTGCCTGTTTCTCAAAAGCCACTAGCCAGAGAAAACTGATTCCTAATCTCTCAGGCCAGAGAGATAACTTGACCCAGAGATTTTTCAGATATAGCTCAAAGATATTGCTTAACTCAGTCTCTTAGCCAGCCTCCAGGTAATTCCTTCCTTTGGCTATAGCTGGATGGTGGCTTTTTGAGAGAACCTGCTATTCCCCCAGATGCTTAACTAGATGGCACATGGTCTTTTACTTGCCTCCTAGCAATACCCTTCCCTTCCTATTTACAGAAAGGTAACTTTCAGCCAATCAGTTGTTTGGGATCAATACTGCATATAGTTCAACTTTTGAATCAGTAGCCGTAACTGAAAAAAACACTTTGTGAGGGAGCTGAAATTCCTCCCTATTAAAAGCTTTGCACCAACTTGTTCCCAAATGCAATAAGAGCTGATGTTTATTGCCTTGAAACTCTAATTTGGCTTGGATTTGGGTCTTTTCAGAAAAGGAGCGTGTGTCTGCCTTCGACTCAGTGTTGACTCCTGGTGACTGCCTGGCCTAATCCCTGCAGTTTTCTTGGCAAGGGTTTTCAGAAGTGGTTTGCCTCCTTCCTAGGGCTGACAATGACTGATGGGGTCAAAGTCATCCAGTTGGCTTTGTGCCTAATGTAGGACTAAAACTCCAGATCTCCTGGTTTCCACCTGGTGCTTTAACCACTACACCAAACTGACTCTTTCTTCGAGAAAATGTTTAATTCTATATATCCCCTCTGCACACACAAAAATAGACTATGGGGCCCCCAAGGAGTTATTTATTTATTTACTCATTTGCTTCCTTACTTATAGTTCTTACTTACTTACTTACTTACTTACTTACTCACTTACTTACTTACTTACTTACTTACTTACTTACTTACTTACGTACTTATTTAATATGCCATCCATCTCACAGCATATAAATGTATAGATGTAGATCCATCTACAGTTGCCAAAACTTCCTTTTGCAGCAACCTGGGATCAGTTCTAATCTCTTCCCCCATTGCCCTTCTAAGTGAAGAATTCTAATTTTTATTTATTTGTTTATTGGCTTTTTATGTTTTAAAGCACCCTAAAGACAAGTTTTTAATTGCTGTCTTTAATATCTTGGCGTTTAATTTTACTGGAAACCACTGAGAGATGTCATAGGTGATGGCATAAGAAACAAACAAACAAAAAATACACAAATAAAATGGTATTTTAAAATAAGCTACCCACTCTATGAAGGTTCATTATTACTATTTTGGATCATTTCCAACACCATAATTTTTGTCACTGAGAGTTCTATGAGCATCAGGGTGGATGACCCCAGTAGTTCTAGATGATGGGCAGAGAAGATTTGTCTTTCCTTCCTCACTGGTCAAGGACAAGAAAAAATAAGGTGTATGTATAAATTCACATAGGTTAGCTTATATGTTCTCTACAGGAAATCCTATGGCCCTTTCAGTTTCTTAGAAAGCTAACTGTATACAGCAGGAGTGTCAAACTGCCGGCCCACGGGCCAGACACGTCACCAGGAAACCACGCCCACCCCATTGCTGGCAATAGAGAAAAAGCTCCGATACGTCACGCGACATCACGTGACGTCGCAAGTTTGACATGCCTGGAGTAGAGGAATCACATGTTAGGCTCAGTCTTTGCATGCATGTGTATCTGGAAGTATACAGTATGTAACACATTCACATGTACTATAGGCAGTTCTTGTTTAGCAACTGACTCATTTAGTGACCATTCACAGATAGGAAGGTGCTAAAAAGTAACTTTGCAACCAATCCTCAGATTGATGATCTTCGCAGATCTGTAAAGCAAAGGAAAAGGAAAGCTGAAGCAAGATCATAAGCAGGAGGTTTCAAATTCTGGCAGGGGAAAAAATGTGATTTGACCTTCTCTGAAGGGAAACAGCACTGCAGCTTGTTTCATGCCATTACTCTGGGAGTGGAGAGGACTTTTTCTTCCTCCAGATTTAAGGAAGAAACCCCAAATCAACCAATCAGTCCTCTGGACTTTCCTTCTTCGTGAGCAAATTGCAGAAACAGAGGTTTCCCTGATCAGCTGGTGAATTGATTGATAAAGAGGCAGGATCATCCATCAGGTTTTTAGTTGTGATGCAGCCTGGACATTAGAACCAACCTTCCTCATTTCTAATGAACATTTTGGATTACAATTTTTTCTTCGGTTAAAAGAGAGTTTCCTCAGATAAAGATAAGTGTTTCTCTTTGGTGACTTTTGTTATTTCCAGGATTATAATATTTCAAAACACCTGAGAATAGTTTTGCTTGTCTCAAAAAAAAAGCTGAGATTTAAAGAGATTAAAATATTTAAATGGAAAGAAATATTATTATTTTTTTTGAAAGAGTTAATAGAAAGAACATCTTCTGTGGGAAAGCTACCTTGTTTACATATCAATTGTAAAACAAAACCTTGAAGGTTGATTACCAGAGCTCAAGATGGCTACTTTAAAGGAAAAGTTTTATTTATGGGCCTATGGAGTGCTTAAACTTTTTAATTCTTTACTGGAACAAGAAATTACTACTGAATACAAACAAATCCCTCTGGAGACAACTGAGATGGATTCTCTGGATTTACAATTGCAATTGGATGATCATTTAAAAATTGAAAAAGACATTGCGGATTACCCTTTCAAATTGAAATATAAAAGATTTATTGGAGCTACTTCATGAAAACTACAAGTGGACTTGAAAGATGATAATAATTCAGAGAGGAAAAGAAAAGATACTAGAAGAAAACAGAATTTGATTTATGGGACTTAAGGATGGTTGGGAGGAAGAAGAAGAAGAAAAATATAAATTGGTTTGTCTGATTATGGTTAAATAATCTTATATTCTGGTGATTTTGAATGGTTATCTGGATTGGATGTTTCTCTTGGAAATGTCTAATGAAGTGATGGAAGTTTTTGATGTATAAATAAGGGGTGATTATTTCTGTTAATGTTTAATCGTTTTTAATTTCTGTTTTGCAATTTTGAATTGTTAAGTCAGGGATGAGGGGAACATAGACTAAATGGAAAAGGGGGCTATATATTTATGTTATTAGGTATTTTTATTGGATCTTTGCTGATTAATAAGAAGAGATTAAATTTTAGAGATGAATTTATAGAAAATGGGGTACAGTATGGAATCTGGTTGAATTTTAAGAGACAATGATGAGTTTTTATTGAAGCTATTTGTGGACTTTTTGAGAGAATATACGAGAAATGTAATTTTGATTTTGGGATTTGATGATGATAATTATATGGGATTATAGAAGTAATGCACACAATTGTTAATTTTAGAATACAAGCTGGATGTATTTCTTATCTTTATCTGTACCAAGAAAGTTGACAGCAATTCTTTTTCTTTTTTCTTTATTTATTTTTCTTCTTTTTATTTGTACTTTTACCTTGTTTTTTGTCTGATTCTTTATTTCTTTTCCTATTTTCTTGTGTTTTTTTGCTGGTTTACTTTTTATTTATGTTTTGAAATTTAATAAAAATAATATTTTTTAAAAAAGAAGTAATATAAGTACACTTGGCAATCGCTTCCTGTTAATGGCCAAGTTGCCAGTCCCAGGTATGGTCACTAAGTGAGGTCTACTTGTAGTATAAAACAAGCTTTATGTTGCAAAAATGCCGTATATTTTGTTTGTCTACTTCCATGGGAAATCAAATTATTGGCAACTCTGAATCCCAGTTTCCTACCTCTTGGAACTGGAAGACTGTATTACAGACTAATATAGTACATTATTAATATAGTACATTAACATCGTGGTGATTTAAAGAGAGATGGGGTGATGCAAACCCGCCTCCTTTAATCACATATTCTTCGCTGATATTGAGTTCGCATCTTCCTATGTCTTGTTCACTGGAGTGATTCCTAGCCTTTCATATCTGAAGGACTAAATGTTGCCCCTGCATCTAGCTCTTCTAAAACCGGTTGCACAAGGGCCACTCCATACATAAAAAAATATGCATATCGGCCCACTCCTCTAGTTAAAGTCTGATCTCAAATAAGGTGGGGAATTATTTTAATGGGAAAATACCTTCCACTTCCACTTAGGCTATGATTTGACTATGTTTCTGGAATACTTTAATGGTGCAATGCTTCCTTCCTCCCAAATCGCTTCAGTGATGAGATCACGTACATACTGGAGGGAAACGACTGAAGAAAGATAGGGCCACTTAGCTCCTTCTGGACCTTTCACATTTCATTGCTTTCAGAAGTGAACCAACTCTGCTATGTGAGTTGATGAACAAAAATGAACTGTCCCTTGAGGTCAGCGTAGTCTCTGTAAATTAACTCCTAATACTTTCAAACTAAAGCAATGGATACTATAACACCTCTCAGTTCCAGAAATAATAGCAAACTGAAGTGGCAGTTAATTCTTCTTCAATACTCAAGATGGGAATGTGACCTCCAGCACATCTGAGGACAGCAGATACTTTTCAAAGGTTACAGGAACAGGCCATATGGCATACACAGCTTTGTTCCATGGCTATGAGACTCAGGAAGATTGCTATGGGGAAAGTGTTGCAGCTGCCACGAACCCCCAACTTCAGTGGTGGGATTCAGCTGGTTCGCGCCGGTTCAGAAGAACTGGTAGCTAATTTTTTATTGAGTTCAGTTGAACCGACTGAATCCCACCACTGGATGGCGCCCACTGAAGCCCTAACCCTTTTCCACAAGGCCCAGAATGACCCTCCAGAAGTGCGTGGATGCCGCTTCCAGAAGTCTGTTCTGGGCCTGGGAGGCCTCCTCTGGGCCTCCCAGGCCCAGAATGGCCCACCGCAAGTGTGTGGACACTGCTTCCGGAAGTCGGTTCTGGGCCTTGGATGCTCAGGCCCAGAACAGACTTCCGGAAGTGATATCCATACAGAGAACTGGTTGTTCATGTATTTGAATCCCACCACTGCCAAACCTCTACTACTTTAGGTAGTTTCTTCTTTGTGTCTACAGTAGGTTTGGTCCTTCTCACAGAAAGCAAGATAGACAAAGGCCAAACTAGGCAGATATGTGGGAAAGACCTTGAGAGACTGGATGAAGAGAGGATGATGCCTAGGGAACCGTCAGATGAGACAGCATAGCTTGCAATTGGCTAGTGGATGGGACAAGAAGCTCAGAGCTGTAAAGGAGTTGGGTTGGGGGAAGGAGGATTGTACTTTCGGATTTGAAAGGTTCTGTCAATGTAGCCTGACAATCAAGTAAAATTAGTTCTTCTGGTTGTGATTCCAATGTGGTTTACTAAGCCAGGTTGACAGCACCCTTATTCTTTAGCATAGTTTTCATTACAATATTATATCAATATTGCACTTCTGGGTTGCAAAAATCTGGTTGATCACTAGATGGTAGCAAAGAATTAGATATTTATTTCTCTCTATTATCCCAGCATAGGAATCAAGAACTATGGGAACTCTCTTTTACTGGTACAGAGTATAATAATTGAATCTTCAGAGTCTGGCAAAAATTTTCTCTCCCCAACCCTATACCAGAGAGAATCAAGGCAGGGCACTCTTGAGTTTCTTTCTCATTCTTTTCTGTCTTACAAACCCAAGCTGAGGTCTATATAATTGCATTCATTACTATTGCATTCTTTCTTCAGATTTCTCCATATCCTCTACAGTTTCTGTTTTGCCACTTAATTCACATTTGGATTTTTGCAGCGCAGATACAGTAGCCCTGTGAACTGCCTTATCACTTCCCGCTGAGCAGAGGAGCATAATTCAGATCTTTGCAAACATTTCCAATGAAAGTGATTAAGAAGCAGATGAAAAGGCTCCCAGAGCAAGAACTCCAAATATTTATTGTAATATAATAAAGGACCATTGGGATGTGGGATTAATGCAAAGCAAGGTGCTTAATACAGGTGACACTGGATAGATAAGACACATTTTATACTGCTTAAAATTTAACAGTAGTCCACAGGACCAACCAACTTTAGTGTACAAAAAGGACATTCTGCAGAAATCACAGATTTGGAAATTATTTTCACAAATTCAATAATAGGCTGGGGGGTTTTTTTCTCCCAAGAGAGTTCAAGTATGTTGGAGGTCCACTGGGTTTACTAGCTGACTGCAATGGTTGTCCAATACATCTGGAGGATGCTGGATTGGGGGAAATTTGATCAGATGTTCTTCACAATAAATGTTTGACTTCCCAAACTAATTTCCCTTGTGGATTTAATTCTAGTCACTATCCTAGGCCCAGCTTTTGTCAGTAGGTGATCAGTTTTTTCTGGTGAAAATTTCAGCATTACTGTATTATCCAGGCCTGACCTGAGGATTTAAGGAAAAGGAAGCTTTTCTCCTACTAAGAAGGCATGAAGCAACATTGTCTTTAGATCCTGAGGGAAGACCTAGGTCAGGGGTAGGCAATCTTGGCTCTTTTATGACTCGTGGACTTCAACTCCCAGAATTCCTGAACCAAGTCCAAGAGTCATAAAAAAGCCAAGGTTGCCTACCCCTGACCTAGGGTGTCTTTGCTAAAAATCTCAATCTCTGCCTTCCAACCTTTGAAAAATGCTGAAATTTGGGAGGTTCTTGGGATTGAAGGTCCTTGTGAACTGTGGACCCTCCTGGTCTGGCATGCACTGCTTCAGTGGCACCAGCTGAGATCTATGAATGATTCGTTGCTTTACTCCCTCTTCAGCATCCAGGCAGTGCTCGGGCTTTCAGTACATCTCAGCAAGCCAGCCAATAAAAGCTTTTATTAGTTTGTAGTACTAATTTATTTCAGATTGATTGTTCCATTAAAACATCACTTTCAATATTCGTGCTGGGAAAGCCTCATAAAAACACAGACGTTGCACTTGCTGAAGCCTTCACCTTTACCTGCTGTTGAGAGAAATGCCTGACACCTGACGCCAAACTGTGCATACAGATCGTGACAGAGATGTCTTTAGTTATATATTTACACCGGTGCATTTGCTGATGTGAATGTCTAAGGGGTGCAGCGTTTTAGGCCTTATATCATTCCAGAGTACACCACCAGATCCAGGCAAATGGGGAAAATGTATTTATTTTTTTCCCCCAAAGGCTTTGAGGCTGCCTTTCAAAGTATAATACCACCCCCTCCTCCAGCAGAGTACATAAAAAGCATTTTAAAACAGATCTCAATAACAACATTGAAGGCAATAAAACACAGAGGGCAATACATACCATGTCAGCCGTCTATCTAACCACTAATCCATATGTTAGTTTAAAAGTAACAAACAACAAACAAGAAGCAGTGAAGACATTAATCTAAAGCAGACTGTATTTTTTTTTAAAAAAATAAACCTTTAGGGCCTTAATAAACATTAAGAAGGAAAAAGAAAAGACAGACCAATAAAACCTGAAGGAGAAAAAAAAAGTAGGGCTGATAAAAGTTGCTGAGAAAAAATGCAATATGAGCAGGATAAATGCTTGATTGAGCTTCACCATTGTTGAAGTCCTTTATTGAAGAGCTAACACTGCTTTTTTGGATGCCCCTTGCCATAAATGCCAGTCATCATTGCTTTCTCAGCATTGTTCCAATCTAATCAAGGGCAAGGGAGGTAGGGATCCAAAGCATGGAAAGACGTTGAGATGCCTGCCTCTAAACTAACCTGGCAATATGCATTGCCCTAATCCTCTCTAGGAAGCACCAGACACTGCGCTGGCTATGGCATCAATGGCAGGTGCTTTCAGAGGCCATTTTTTCAATGTAGGAAGCTGCAATATTACAAGGAAGCCCAAATGGTGGACAGGGCAGAAGGCAGTCATTCTAGAAAGCAAAGAAAGGACAGGAAGAAGAACAAGGCAAAGAGGCCACTGAGTTGGGTCAATGACATCTCAGAGCCATCTCGGCACCACCATCCTGCCATGGCCATGTTGCCATGGCCACCTCAGCACAGCGACCTTGGCACCGCCATCTTGGCACAGGACAAATCCGGGGGGGGGGAGGTTGTTCCATGCTGAGTTTCCCGTGCAATTTGTCCCGCACCAAGATGGTGGTGCCATGATGTCCTATTCCATACTGAGTTTCAGGAACCACACCAAGGTGCAGATGGGGTCCAGAAGCTTTCCTGTCTATAGGCAACTAGCTGCTCATTCCTAAAACAGTTGCTCATGAGCATAGACAGCATTTCCCAAGAATGGTTCATTCCTTGGGAAGCAAAAAAATGCTGGTCCTTAGAAAATATGCAAATACTTGCTGTTGTTTTTTTCTCTCTCCAACCAGCAGTGCTCCAGTTGCAATCTCCCCAGTGCTTGATTCAGAGAGGAAAGAATAAAGCATTCTGATTTAAGAGCACGCTAGTCTTAGAAAGCCTTATTTTACATATGCATAAAAGTCAGTCTTGCATTTTGCATATGCACACATTAAAGCCAAAATACAATATAAAATGGCCGAATGTCTGGCTATGGGAAATTCAAAGTGTGTGAAAATTTATTACCATTTTTTCCTTTTCCTTTTTTTCCTTATCTGCATTCACACTATATTGGTAGGCACACACACAAACATAAAAAAAATACTGACGTGTTTCCAGTTATGTGATGTTTGAGAAATCCTGACTTCAGACGTTCCAACTGAAAGTTTACTTCAAACATGTCTTGAATGTTGCACCAGGGTGAAAAATGTGTGAAAAACGCAATTAGGTCTTAAGTTGGAGATAAACTACAAACTAATATTTAGTGCAATTCAACATTTGCCAGACTTACAAATTTTGTTATTCACAGACTCAGTGTAAAATATCCAAGACATTCATATTTTGGATAATCAGCTTTCTCTCCAGCTCTGAAATCTGAATCCTTCAGATTTGTTAACTAGTTTTGATTGGTTTTCTTTTTAATGCCTGCCAAAATTAAATCACAGAAAAATCTGTCACTGCTGAATACTAATACGTGCTTCTTCTCATATACGATCAGGTAGCAAATAATAAAATCAAGCCCCATTCCATTAGTAAAGGCAAAATGAATTATAACTCTTCAAACAGGAAAATAGCAGGGCACAAAATAGTGGTACAGTGATTTTATGCACAACATTAATAATAGCACTTAGACTTATATACCGCTTCACAGTGCTTTACAACCCTCTCTAAGCAGTTTACAGAGTCAGCATTTTGCCCCCCAACAATCTGGGCCCTCATTTTACCGATCTCAGAAGGATGGAAGGCTGTGTCAACCTTGACCTGGTGAGAATCGAACTCTTGGCAGTCGACAGCAATACTGCATTCTAACCACTGCACGGCTCTTAATTAATGCAGTGGTTTCAGGTGCTCTTTCGTGGCTTACGGTACATCTATTTTCTGTTGTAGTACATTACATTTTAGTTGGGCATGTTACTGTTCCATTTTGAGGGGGCCGAAAGAAAAATCCTGATTTGCTATAAGGAATGGAACGGATTTTTTACATAGTTAACAGAGCCCAGAAAATCTTGCAGAGATTAAATATAACTGTGATAGATAGTGTCATATATGTTGGAACAAACTTCTCCTTGAACTCTTCCATTTTGCTGTGTGCTTGGCTTTTGGTATCTTCAGCTGGACAAGGCTATTGCTTCATATACACTGCTAAAAAATGTTCTCTCCATCTTTTTTCACTTCCTATATAGTAAACCCTGTCTGGTTTCTGCATGGACAAGCAGCACTGAGCAGAATAATTATCACATTCCCCTTCCTCCCCCCCCCCACACAAACATGTCTGTTGCATTGGCTGTCATTACATATATGCACACAATTTGCCACTTAAAAGAAGAGGCATAAAAGACCATGTGGACAGTTGGAATACAGATGACAGGCTGCAATAATTGAGCTAAACCAAGAGAGAGAGAAAAGACACCCACTACTCCCTCCCCCCGCTCTCCTGATTTCTTGGTGATTGTTGCGTGATTTGGATCTGAAAGATTGTAATTCTATTTGATAAGAATTTGTAATCTCTCGGGTTATTTCTGTATCTCTAAGTTTTGTTTATGCTTTGCTGGTGTTGAACGGGAGAGAGCATATGGTAGGCAACAGGGGTAGAAGATGTTGCCTTGGTATACACATGTATTTATTATGGCTTGTTGGGTCTTCTAAAGTTGACAAACAAAGTTGACAAACACAACAAAGCTGTGTTTATCAAAGAAGTATAAAATCCATGGACACCCTCACTGCTATTTTATTTATTAAAAGACTAGCTGTACCCAGCCACGCATTGCTGTTGCTCAGTCTGGTAAAAGCGTGTGTTGCTTTTATGTCCAACAGATGGCGCTGTTTTTTTTTTAAAAAAGCATGTTTTACCTGTCACAGGTGTGACATCTATATAATATAGGTATATAAAAACATGCACGTATTCGAATGCAACATTGTGTCAAAATTTCAAAGCAAGCGGTGAAGAACTTTCGGAGATTTAAAATTTTGAACAAACGAACATTTACATTTTTATTTATATAGATTTGTATGCCATCTGCTGCAAAGCAATTCCCTGGGGATTTCCACCATAAAAATACAAAATAAATCAGGCTATTTTGAAATATTATAAACATACTAATGCATCAAAATAAAATCCAATGGTAGAAGCAAATGCTAGCACACTCCTCAATGATGACAAGGAACCGTTCATTCAGTCCTGAAGACTCTATAAAACACAATCATTTTAGCACTTTGCAGAGTGGAAGCATCCAGACCCTGGAGAGAGCACCCCCAAATCTTGCAAGGGGGGACCCAAGCATCCCCTCTAGGTTGAGTGCATGGGACAGGCAGATTTTATTTGGGAAAGGTGGCCCTGAAGGTTCCTGGGAGCCAAGTCATATAGGACTTTATAAATTAAAATCAGCATTTTGAATTATACTTGGAAATCTATTGGTAGCCACTGCAGCTTCCCCAGAACCATCAACTAGCATGCATTGGTTATAATTGCTGGATCATTTTTAAAAACAGCTCCATGCACAATGCATTGCAACAGTCTTGAAGGGAAGAGAACCTTACTCATGAATCACTGCTGTTAAGACCTCCCACTCCATTGATCCACTAGCCAAAGCTGAGCAAATGTTCTCCTGGCCATGATCTCTATCTCCCATTCCAACAATAGCTATGAATCCAGAAAAATGTCCCTGTGGTAGACTTGATTTTTCAGAGGGAGTCCAATTCCATTTAAAGCCAATAGAAATGCTAGTAGAGATGCATATAGATTTTGGACAAACAGAGGGTCCAATTAGTTAGGATTCAGGTCTAACTTGTTTGCTCCATTCATTCTCTACAGCCTCTACATCTGAGATCAAGATGTCTACCACTTTTTCAGCTTGGCCTGTACTGAAGATGTAAAATGAAATTGGATTGAAACGGTATCTTGATAAAATCTCACTCTGAACCAATGGATGACCTCCCCCGGTGGTTACATACAGATGTTGGCAGACTTCACTTCCAATCACCTCTGGATAGCATGATAAAATAAATAAATAAATTCAGAGAAAATTAAAACTTTAATCTAATAATTTATGGTAGTCCTTCTCATTCCGGGTCTTTTCAGCCATTTCCAAATACCAAGTTTTAATATTACCTCGAATTATTTTTCTGAACAAAAACTGAAGCTACTTTTTTTTTTTTGTTTTATTTTTTTTAAAAAAATAAACATGGATGAAAAGAATGCAAAATAACAAGGATTCGCAGTATATAAATACACAAAATATCATACATTTAAAAAATAAAATATTCTTTCATCATTTAGTCAGTGCTTTAGAGATGTATTTAAAAATTCAAATGTTTTCCTCCCCAGCCAAGACTGTCATTATCAGTGTCATTGACAATGATAAGGACTGTGATCCAATGCAACTAGAAGGCACGGGATTAAAAAAGCTTATGAAAGCTAATCTTGCCTTCAGTTAAGGATGCAGATCTGCACATTTGCACAGCTCATTTCAATTTTCCTTTATCTGCCTGTGTCATCTCTCCTACATCTACATTGAGAACCGTAAGCTTCTTGGGGACAAAGATTTGTCTTTTTTTCCCCCCTTATGTTACTTTGGAAATATCATCATTCCTAGGATTATCTAAACATGCTGCCCCTGGCAATATCCTAAACCAATGTTGCCTATTCATTCCCCCCCCCCCCCCGTTAGTCATCTGAATGCCATGAGTTATTTATCGCCTGATGATTACTTCAAAGAAGTTTATAATTTCCTGCCTAATGTGGAAGGGGAGAGGATGGATGCAGGGTGGATTGGAGAAAAATCTTTTTTTTTTAATTCAGAGTTAATAACTCTATCATGAGCTTAAACTCTTAGTTCCTACCTATTAAAGTTTTCTGAAATAAATTCTAATTGTTTCAGAAACTATGAATGAGTAGATAGAGTAAAAACGCATAGACATGAGTTTAGGAACCATTTTAGAAATGGTCTGAAATAGTACCCAATAACAGAGATAAAGAATATGTGCTTCTTCAAGTGTCTGCTAGACTTTCAAATAATCTGCTATACATCAACTTCCACAATAGTGACCTGTAGCAGCCTTGAATTATATCTCTCACCATTTGCCATTCAGCATGATGGATGAGGATGTGGGAGCTGTAGTCCTCGTATCAGGAGGGTATCTGGCTGGGAAAGGCATTTGGACTCCAGTCATTCAACAGCAGAACCTCCTTCCCTCCAACCTGGATTTACTTTGATTCAGATTAAGCTGTTGAAATGGGGGGGGGATGTTTCTATGGGATTCAGAAGTTAGATTTTGCTCCTAATGGACTGAAACTATAGATGAGATTAAATCATGGTCAAGAAATATTAAGCTATGCATGTGTTCATAGACACTCCGTTCCTTGATTCTAAACATACGTGATATTTGGGGTGCATCTGACAGATTTTGATGTTCTAGTACAAAATCTGATGATTGTCCATCCTTTTGTGAAGGCAAATACCTCTATTACGCTTATGAATTTACCTAGATTTGTTTGTTTGTTTGTTTGATAATGTCTTTGGTTTTTCCTTCCATGTCACTTGGAGCTCATTCTTCTTCTCCTGCTATTGTCAACCAGAAGCTCAACTCAGTCATCAGCAATTTTAATTTTAATTGGACTGGCATATTTCAGTTTAATTGATAGTATGAAGCAGTCTCATTTTCAGATGAGGTTTGAGGGAGTGTTTGGACAAAATGAAAACAGATCATGTAACAAAAGAAGGTCAGGTTTTCTTTTAATCAAGGAAGAATACAAGATGCAAAACAAACCAGAATATTGACTGAGTTGCCATGCCTCTGCTCAAATACCTGATATTTAGTGAAGGTGCCTACATATTTGATAGGGTGGGTCATTGTAATGTCCAGATTTGAGGCAAAAACTTGGTGGCTTTGTTTTGTTTTGTTTTTTACACGAGCCATCGGGACCATAATTCAGTGCTTCATTCACATATAGGTAATTAATTTTTAGCATTTTTTTTAAAAAAAGGCTCTGCTTCCATTCAATGCAAAATTGCAAATGAGTTCTACATTAATGAATTATCACTTGATTGTGGCAATTGCTACGGTTTTAAAAACCGTGAGACTTGATTCCCTTGTGACTCCAATTTACAAAGGCATTAAGAGGTCTAATTAATAATGTATGTACCAAGGAAGACCTAATTAAACAAAGGTGCAATTATAGATATGTAAAAGGATACCAGGGAACCAAACTGTATGTTTAATACCATTATAATTTTTATTTGAAATCTTTTTCAGTCATGAGTGATGGTCCTTTTTTAAAAAAAAGCATCAGTTAATTAACATTTTATTCTGTAGGCTATAAAATGGATCTTGTGGAGCTGAGCAAACCACCAGCAAGGGAAACTGAGATTTGTATTTCAAAGCTTTCTTTCACAAGGAACAAGATTTACTGATGTTCTGGCTGTTTCGGTCTTTTCATTGCTGTAGAGTTTACAACAATTCATTCATGATTTGCCTGCACTGACCTGTTGAGTTCAGTTATTTCAGTCTTAATAAATTCAGCTAATAGAATGGCAATTGAATTACAAGGCCTAGCATGATGCTATAAGAACCCGCTGGAACCAACCACTTCTGAATAATGTCCAACCACTGAAGTCTCAAATGCTTGTGCTGAATTTCTAATAGCTGCTCAAAAAAAGGAAACATTCCACAAGGGAGGAATGGGAATGGGAATCCCTGTCAAGACTAGAAGCCACAGAAGATGTGGTCCAGCATTTGTCAAAGCCGAGGGATGGGTCATGAGCCCACCATTGATCTTTGCTTCCCTCTTCTCTCAAATTTCTTAAGAATGGACCTACGTGCACTTGAGTAACAGGAAGTCCTTTAGATGAAAGAATCCACATAACTCCGTGGTTAGTTTTGGTTAGTCACCTTTCACCATGTTCCTTTCTTTAAAAGTTGACTGTTCCGTGTAATTAGTTAGGAAGTCAACATTCCTGGAATTTGCCCTCTATTCTTACTCTCTGGGTGGGAATGGGGTGTGTGGTAAAGGCTTTAATTAATGGATTAGCTTAGGTACTTAGAGCAATTGGTTACTCATTTGATGAGCACAATTTCACAACTGTGCTCATAAAAATAGCCTAGAATAATAAGAAAATATTTCTACTGCAAAAAGGAAATCAGTAATTAAAAAACCCTTCTTTTTCGACAGGGATCAGCAAATGATGATTTAAAAGCTGATTCAAGAATGCTGAGGTCATTCCAATGAACAGGAAAAAATGGAGCACCATCATACAATACTTGAAAAAAAGGAATTTTTAAGACAGGATAGTTTCAAAAAGCTTGACAAATGTGTCAATGCTAAAAACATCTTTGCAATTGGACAAAAAAAATCCAAAATAAAACATACAAATCACATTTGAGATGGGTGAGAAGTACAACATGAATGTCGCATTTGTCAGTAATAAAAATGTGTTTTCTATGAAAATGGGGTCAACAAAAGATATAAAATCTGAATAAAACAGTCATTATCTCCTAATATTACTGTATACCGGGTGTCAATCCCTTGATTATGTAATGGTCAATGCCTTGGTGTCAACATGCGGAACATGGGTCATATTTGGACCCCACCCATTTTCTACGGTTTCTTCAGCATTCCAAGGTTGTGCCACCAATATTTAACATGATTATATTAAAATTCAGTCACCAGAATTTCTAGAATTTTTGCAATCAAACAAACAAAACAGTCCTGTTACATTAAGTTCTCAAAGTTAAACAAAAAAAATGTTTAATATATTTATTTACACTTTGCAAATACTACACTTCTCCTTGAAAATGAAAGTAATGTCAACTCCATTGCTCTGGTGACATCACACAGTCCTTGAAGGACAAAACAATTGTAGTGGGGTTGGAGATGTATACCTCTAGCCAGTAAAAGCATATTGCCTCTTCTTTGTATTTTCTTGTGGATAAAGGAAGGAAATGTGAAATTTTAATTCCTGACTGAATTACTGCTGTATAGGCCTGTCCCTCTTTCCTAGTGTTTGGTGGAAAGTAATAGTTAAACTAGACCTTCATCATACATCTGAACTAAGAAAAGATCCTGAGACCAGGAGCAAAGGCAGTGTGAAGCACAGCAGCTAAGCAATTCTATCACACTGACATCTTGTTACGTTGTTAAGCTGATTTAGTGGTACAAACTGACTGCTTGACAACAGAAAAAGATCTGTATTTATCACAGGAACATCAAAATCTGATTTTGGCCAAAGGCTTTGGACTTATATTGAGTTTCAACAGCAACACAAGTGTGCTTTGATTGATCCAACTTTCATTCAATCCATTGCTATACAACTTGAATTATTCTCATGAAATAGTTATTTAGGACAATATAGAAAATTACCTGACCACCAATTTCCAACCTTCTCAAAAAGCCTTTCCTCACTTCCATGCAAATGCAAGCAAATATGCTCAGCAACTATTTTTTGGCTGTGCCTTCTGGTCTGTCCATTCCTGAGGAGGCTTAAGTTGTCTTTAGGTGTACCACTGTTAAAGCAATGTTTTCTCTCTTTATCCTGCACAGGTTTTACCATAGATACTATCTGACAAACTTCACTTGCAGTTCTGCAAGTGGGACAGTCAGATCATCCTTAGAGATGGGGGCAGCTAGTGCCTATTAGTTCCTTTAGGTTCTTTCCCGAGATCAATGGTGTTCTTGCTTCCTTGGTGTGCCAGCTACAAGGGACTGGACAGTTTCCTTTTTGGAAGCCTGAGTAGTATATATCATGACTGGCCTAGTTCTGAACAATTCTCGGGGAAGACTTTGGATACCATGCCCATCTTTTGCCACTGATCCTTTAGAGCAAGGCGTCAAACTGCCGGCCCGTGGCCCGGATGCATCATAGCGAAACCACACCCACCCCATTGCCGGCATGGCAAAAAAAGTCATGATACATTGCGACACATCACGTGACGTTGCGAGTTTGACACCCCTGCTTTAGAGATTTTTGAGAAATGCTTTTAGTTTGACAAAGAAGCTAGAAGAGCAAATCCATTGTAACTGAAGGACATAACTGATGGGGAGGACATAAATGCATATCTAGTTTAATTAAATTGCGGAATTGTACGGTATATAGGACATTTTTGCAGATCTGAATGCGCTGAATAAATGATGTACAATGAGACCATAATTCTCTCTCTCTCTCTCTTATTCTCTCCATCATTTCTTTTTCATTCTGACTCTCTCTATCTCCCCTCCAACACACAGTGTTTTTTTTTAAAAAAAGAGCAACTGCTCACTCTGACTGACGTTGCTCACTACAGAATCTTTTTTTACTTTTTTTAAAAAAAAATATTATTGCTGAGACAGTCAGCTGCTCAGGTACCTATTTAGAGAGGACTGTTTTATAGGCCTGCTTTTTTAAAATGCTACTTTTTTCCTATGCTGAAATGGTGTTCATGGTCAGATTAATGTTTTCAAGATTTGGGTAGCAGAAGCAAGGGCTATCATAACTGAGCATGTTTTGGGTATTGCTTGTAAAAATATATTTTTCTCTCTTGCAAAGAAAGCTGCAGTGCAATTGTAGCGACAAGAGACAGGGATACCATCTTAACCTACATGAAGAGGTAAAGGCAGGACAAGCAGAAAGTTCTAAATATATTGCCCAACTAGAAGTACCCCAACCTTTGTGGGGAGCCATAATGGACAGGATCAGTTCCTGCTGGGAGGCTGTGAAAGAAGTGGGTAGGACTTAGGAAAAAATTAACAACTGGTTCACAAGAACCAGATCAGTTACCTGAAAAACATCCCCTGGTGTGAGAAGAGAAACAATAATTGTGCAACTCATCACTGAACAATGTCTTAAGGCCTTCTAAACCCCTGTTCTCAGTAAAACTTAAATTCAGGGTTTAAAATCCTCTAGCACAGGGGTGTCAAACTCAATTTCATTGAGGGCCGCATCAGCATTGCGGTTGCCCTCAGGGGGGTGGGGGTGTGTGGCCAGAGTGGGTGCAGCCTACTGGGTGGGCGTGGATGGAGTGGGTGTGGCCTACTGGATGGGCATGGCCAGCTCTACATCGTTCGCGTCAAGGGTGCCTGTGGGGGGCCTGGGCAGGAGTGGGACAGATCTGAGAGTCTCTGGCAGAATGGGGTGGGACCGGGGCAAGTGCCAAGGCATGGTCCATTTCTTCATTCCTCACAAAGGGTGACACCTCCCCAGCATGCAGCCAGGGGGCGGGGCCAACACGGCAGGGGCTGTTTCCTCGCTGTTTCTAGACGGCCTTGTGGAGCTAAGACTGAATGCATTTCAGCATAGATGGCCACCACAAAATTGTACATTGGCTCCTGGCAAGCCTGGGCCAGGGCCAAGGCAGCGGGGGCCATTCCATCACTGTTTCCAGGATGGCTTTGCGGGCCACATGACATGAAACCACTTCGCGGGCCGTATCCGGCCCCCGGGCCTTGTGTTTGACATGTCTGCTCTAGCAGCAGTAGAGGACTATTTCAAAGACTATTTCAAACTCCTGCCTAGACTAAAGTGTAAAACACTTGCTCACATTTTGAATACTCCCCATCAAGCTTAGGAATGTTTTGCTTGGAATCTGTGGTTAACCTTTTCTACCTGAGCTCATATTGCCCTGTGCTCTGCTTTTCTCAGCTGTATGCTTTGTTTTTACTAATGCTTCAAATCCCTACCTCTCCCTTTGCATACATACCTGTGCTCTTACCCATTGCCTTCCTGGTATTTTATAGTTCTTTGGACTCCCAAAGGTCACTTAGTCATCCCTAAACCTATGAATTATTGAGAAGAATCAGCTATGCCTGCTGTGATTTGCAGTCATCTACACCCCACCTTGCCCCACTAACTTCCCTGGAGTTTAATCTCTTGAAGAAAACAGTATGTCCTCCTACTACCATTCCAAGCCCAAGTTGTTTTAGAGGAGGGATCAGACAAGGTAGCCATGGCTGACAATAGCTGTTAATAAATTATTGACACAGGGCTACAATTTTCTCAGCAGCAGGCTGCTTATCCATGGTGCTATACAGTCTGAAACTCATCAGGAGGTCACTGAACTCCCTCACACAATTTAGATTTCGCTCCACTCCACCCTTCAAGCTTATTTCAACTTCGGCGAAGATCAAACAGCCTGTGTAAGAATCTCAGGGCTATTTGATTTGATTTTAAAATATAATCTTTAAGGAGGGCTTTAAATCTAACATCCAGTGATTGTTAGTGTTGTGTTGAAAATCTGCAGGAAATGAAACAAGGGAAGGGGTTTGAGGAAGGAAGGAAGGAAGGAAGGAAGGAAGGAAGGAAGGAAGGAAGGAAGGAAGGAAGGAAGGAAGGAAGGAAGGAAGGAAGGAAGGAAGGAAGGAAGGAAGACACAGGCCTTCTGGATTTACAAAGTCTCTGTGTGTTATGTGTGTATTCCGTGGCTACATGGCTGCTTCATAAAAATGAGTTTTCCAAGTACTTTAGCAACGTTAGCAAATACAGTGACAGCAAAACAAGTTAGATTAGCAAACCAGCTTTAGTATCTTGTGGTGAAACTATTAGTTACAAGAAAAACAACGAAATCCCAAGTTCCCATTTCCCTCCAATAGCCAGTGAACAGACTGAGAAGGCATGCCCAAGAACTGGAGGGCAGGATGGACTGCCTAAAGCTTTTTTCACTCAGCATCAATTTTTGCCTGAGGAGCAAAGAACGGTTGCTCCTGGAATGACAATCAAGATAGGATACAAGTGAACCTTTGAGGAGAACATTCAATAACTAGGTTTCAGTACTGAAAGCTCTTTCTCCAGTTGCACCTCTCACTTACTCAGAGTACTTGAAGAAGGGTCTTAAAAGAAGACCTAAGGTGCTGGTAGATACATTTGGAGGAATTCCATTCTTTATTTGCAGGGGGGTGCAGATTGAGTGGGATCCTGCCCGCTACTTCTTTCAACTACAACTCCTATTCATCCCCTGTCTTGAGGACTGTCTGCTCCTTCTTCAGCAGCCTTTCATCTACTGCATCCTGAAATAGCCAAGTTTGTGGTTAAGAGATTTTTCTCTTCTGGTCATAATTTTTTAGAATGAATTTCCAGTATTATGCTTAGAAACATATCCCTTAAATTGCTTATTTTCCACAGTCCCTGTGCAGATGCTTAAAAGAAATGCATTCTTACCTGTCTTTTTTTAATGAAAAACACTTATTGCCAGGCTCCCAAGGAACAAGAACAACATGTGGATTTACTTCTGAATAGTTTTTTTTAATTGTTCCTTACCCATAGGCAGAAACCTTGGCAAACTAAACCAACTATTTGCATCACTATAGATATACTGAGAATCGTTGGAGTAGCCTTCTTAATTCTCTTCCTCCTGACCAAACTCTTCAGCTTCATTGCCTCTTTGCCCTCTGAAATGCAGCCCCTCTCTCCTGGGAATCCAGACTATACTCCACCACAGTCATTATGTATCGTGGACCTTAGAGATTCCTTATTTTGTACTGTGATGACTTTATATTGGGGTGATTAATTGTAACATATTATTTTTCAGTTGTTGCTTTATGCTATGTCTGCACTGCAGTTAGTTTAGTGCATTATAAATAAAACCACTATTAGTAATTCATGCGGCAATTATCAATCTGAAGAGGAAAGTTATCGAGCAAAGGAATGATTAAACAATTCCTCTTATTTGGTCCTTCCCTTCTTCCAAGTGGCTTCTTTACGGCATTACTTTAGAATGTTTGGGTTTTAGAACATGAATTTGCAATTGTTTCTTCCTTTATAAAAAAAAAAGCTTCCTATATTCCCAGACTAACATTTTATAAAAAATCAAAAATGGAAAATAAGATGGGTTTCAGAGCTTATGAAAAAAATCTATCAGTTGGATTGGTTCTAATGATGAAAAGGTGGGATGAAATTATAAATGAATTATAAATAAAATTAGAAGCACAGGGTCACTTTCATAAATTAAAGCCATGCACAAGCATGCATGCATACACACACACACGCACACATACACATAAACACAGTCCCAAAGTTTCATAGACACTTGCGAAGATGTCTTGAGTGGGTCTCCATGCAGCTGTTACTGTTATTTATTTCCTTGTTGTCTTTCTCCAGGCTCTTTGTCTTCTTCCTCCAGTATATATCAGTTATCAGAGAGAAAGGCTAAGGCAATTGTCTTCTCCCATACTTTTATCATTTGCTCATGGAAAGAAAGATCATCAGCAAATTTTCTTTGAGTTGGATGCCTGCTGGAGTTTGAGCCTTGTCAAACATCCCATAAAAAACATTCATTAATGGTAGTGCTGATGCAGATTGAGCTGTGAAAGCTCTAGCAGCTGTTTTTCCATGTCTGACTTCCTTGTGAAAATTAACGTACTTGTGAAAAGTACATTATTTTGATAATAACTACTCATTGACCAAAATTCAAGTGTTTCATATCAAACTGGTAAAGATGCAGATTTTCTGTATGGATCCTCAAGCCAAACTATTGTACACACATACACGGTGCAATCTTGAGCCCCAGAAGGCTCCAGGGGTCCCCAAATTCATCGATGCCTTCATGAAGATTCAGATTGTTCATCAAACACCAAACATTTATTATATGGGAATAATGTACTACATAGTACTTTAACTCAGAGTTCCCCAACCTTTCTGGCTTTGCAGAGCAGCTGGAGGGGAGGAGGGGATGGTTCCATGAGAGCAGCGAGCAAGCATGCCCACTACTCGCACCAATGGAGCACATGCTCGCTCGCTCACCTGCTGCTCGCACAAGTGGGGATGCGTGCACGCACACACTTGTCTGCTGTTTCGGGCAGCCCGGTTCTGAACAGCTCTGCTAGTGGGCCCCTGCTTTAACTAATAACACTGCAAATAATAACAGCCACAAAAACAATGAATGATCTCATCAACCATTTACCGCTTTGGGGAAAAGTGTTCCAGTCTGAAATCTGATTTCATTCTCTTTGTTTCACTTCTTTTGGCCAGACTGTTTAGGTTACTGATAAAGACCATGTTGAATTATGGCTATGGCTATGGCTATGGCTATGGACAACAGGGATTGAAGCCCAAATGATATAGACTGGAAAAGACCAGGGAAGAGGGTCCAATATTAATTCATCTCTTGCATCTTTGTTTTTAAAATACTGTGGGGTAGGGAATAGCATGATTTCTGATTGAAACTGGGCTAGAAAACTATTGCCAGAGAGCACAGAGAGCAATGAACTGGTTCAGCAGAGGATTTTATTTTTCTTTACCCTCAAGCAGGCAAGAAGGACAGTGGAACTAAAACGGGTTGCTTTGCCTGCTTTCCACATTCAGCTTTACCACTGAATAAGCATGGCAAGGAGCAAGCTTCTTCCATTTGTGAAGCATATGTTGGCATTTTTGAGTGGTAAGTGTTTGTCATTTTGATGTACAAGGCTAAGCCTTGGCTTGTCACTGCACGTTCATCTGTCATTCTGCATTTACATGGCAAAATTATGGATCTTCTCCCAGGCCCTCTTCCTTCCATGGATCTCAAATGTCCATGGCAATTGAAAGGTTACCATCTGATCAAGATGCCATCTTGTCACCTGCCCAAAAGAGTAACCTCATCACAAGTCTCGAAAAATGTCACTCTGTCAGCCTGAACATTCAAGTCGATCCTTCAGTACACGAGCATTCGATCAGCACTCATTCCTCACTCAACGCAACTCATTACTTCGTGTCATTTCTCCCCCCCCCATTATCAAATATTTTGTTTTCCAGATTGAACTACCAAAGGGTACATTAGATTTATAAATGTTCTTGACAAGCAGGCCCGAGAGATGGAGCTCAGTGAGGTAGAATAATATCCATTGACATGGGCAACTTTTTGTGGAGGGGAGTTGGGGAAGGATCCCTGCCAGCTTTTTCCACTGAATTATTTTTCCATAAATGTTACCAGTAGTTGCTTATGGAGCCAGGAAAATTACGCTTGATATTTTTGTTTTAGACTCTTGGGCATTCAATTAGAAGCCTAAACTTGTGCCTAAGTAATTAATTAGATTTCTAGACTGCCTATTGAAACGACTAAGTGGCGCACAATATGTTTCAACATAAAATAAAATTAAAAACATTCCACAGTAAAGAATAATAAATAATAACTGGGGGGGGGAATCAATATTCATGCTAAAAAAAACTACAGTAACAAAAGAAAAACATTCACATAATGGCATAATCCCATTAACTAAATAAATAAAAAGCCCCTGAGAAGAGCTATCTCAACTAATTTCTGGAAAGCAATCAGCATCCAGAGAGGTCTGTCCTCTAGGGAAAGGCTACTATAACACAGGGGCCATAGAAGAAAACATCTCCTGGCTTCAGCTCCTTTGACTCAATGGGGATAAGGAACACCAGCAACTTCTCTCAGGATGTGGGTTTCAAATGGGTGGTTTCAGGATGGAGAAAGTAGTTCTATAAGTACCTTGATGCCGGCACTTTAATTTTCACCTAGAAACCTCTTGACAATCAATGCTGGGAGTAATGTGCTTCTTGCATTTAGTGCCACTTAATAAGAGGGCTGCTTAATTTTGTACTAGCTGCAGTTTCCATGTAGTTTTTAAAGACAGTGTAATATACAACTGATTAATAGTCCAAGTTGGAAAAGGTGGGAATAAGACTTAATATTGTATGATCATCCCACTTAGGCAGGGTCACAACTGGCTAGTTAGTCATTCCTGGCTACAACCTTTACCAGGCTGTGGCTGTGAGTGTAGGAGGAACCCTAAGTCATGGACCCATTCCCTCAGAAACAAAGTACGTCGTGTCAGACTGTCACATACACTGCCTTTAGAAAAGGCCATTGTTGCTGATGTACACTGGATAATTGAGAAAGCTAAAGAATATACAAAAAAAGTCAGTATTTGTTTTGTTGATTATAGAGAGACCTTCAGTTGTGTTAACCACGTCAAATTGTACAATGTCTTCAGAAACGGGAATGCCAACCTATCTCATTTTTCTCATGGAAACTCCATTCACAGGACACTCTGGATGAAACAGAGCCAGACAGATTGTCATCAGATTGGCAAGTGAGTGAGACATGACTGAATAGTCTCTCCTTATTGATTCCACTTATATGCGGCATTTATTTATTTATTGCGGAAAGCTGAATTACAAGAAGATGAGTGCATTTTTAAAATTAGAGGAAGAAAATCAGTAACTTGCACTATGATGAAATCACTATTCTGATAGTTGAAAACATATATGATTTGCAGCTTCTAGTAAAGAAAGTCAAAGAGCATGGTGAAGAAAGTGGAAGTAGCAATACATATAAACAAGGTAATGACAACAGGTACAGCAACCAGTCTTATAATTTCCAGTGGATTCATTTCAGTGGTAGGTAATGTCTGCTTTTTAAAAGCAACTCTCAACAGTGAAGGAATTAACCATAAAAAATATGACTAAGAATAGCACTTGGTAGAGTAGCAATGAAGGTCTCAGAGAAATATTCTGTTGCCATGTCTATAATCTGCAAAGATTAGCCAAGTCTTGATGAATCAATATTATGAATCTAAATAAGGTAGCTGTTTTTATGTGTTCCTGATCATCTCTACCACTGAAAATGAAGCCATTATTTTAGTTGGAATTATGTAAACAGTAAAATGGGAAGGAAAGAAGGGAGGAAGGAAGGAAGGAAGGAATATTTTGCTTCTCTAATATTCTTATATGTAAATATGTCACACAGTAGTAGTTCTTTGTCTTGAACTCAATCCATTTCAATTGGACGTGAATAACAGAAACTATATATTCATTGCACTGGATGCTGATATTTTATACATGGCCAAGACTCTGGGTTTGTATTACTCAGTTGAGATTCATAGCTGTTCAGTGAGGCAGAGATACAGCTATAAATGCATGAGCCACACCTTCTGTCACACAGCAACTCTAACAATGTGCCTGGCTAAAATTGAAGGGAAGAATGCAAACAGCCACCCTCAGTCTGGTGCAGAGAAAATTAAGTTTGCCAAATAAACAAATCTTCCATAGTGACAACTTCAACTATTCTATTGCAGATTTAAATTGAAATCCTATAGCCGGATAATAAGCCCATTGTACGTTGTGGAGATTACATTTAAGAAGATAAGTACACCATTAATTTCACTGCTGATGAACGCTGCTTTCAGAAGCATTTGAAAGTCATTTTAGCAGACCCGTCACTCCTGCCCAAAGTAATGACTTGTGAGTAAATGCACATGACGGGATGGCATTATGCAGTGCTCAGAATTTCTCTATTCCATATAAGCAGCCACTGTACTGTAGTAGAATGCAAGAAATTTGAAGTGTGATATATCACATCACACATTTTGTTTCACTTAATTGTGTGCAAATACAAAGAAAGACATGAGGAGAGAGGCAGGGGGCAAGGTGGTAGAGAGATATAGAAATAGGTGTCTCAGCCTTAAAAATATTTGGAAGATTTTATATCCTCACCTCTATGCTGCAAAGGGTGATACATCAGAATGCTTTTATATCCTTAGATAAGAGACTACTCACTAGTCTCATATTCTTATAAATTATAAGAACTTGCTCTTACACAGAATCTTCTGGACATCTAATTAAGGAGGCCAAATGAACTTCCTCAGACTATTTTCTCTGCAATTAGTTCTGCCTTGTTTCTGTTTTTGATTTTTCCTTTTCCACATAAATCCTATTGATATCTAGATATTTGGTTGTATTTTGTTTAAAGGAATTGCTCAGGATTATATAACTACACTGCTCTTAGTTCTCTACAAATCCAGCAAAATCCAATTCAAATTGTCAATTCAGTTCAGAAAATCTATTTAGTTTGAGTCATGAATTCAATTCAGTTCAATTAAAAAAAATCAACCCAGTTTGATTGAAATGTTTGAACTGCATCATTGAATCACATCTATTTGATTTGAAAAGAACTAATTCTGTGTATGTGCTAGGAGCATGCAAAATCATGTGATTCAATTCCAAAGCACACAGTTTAATGACTGAAATTAGCTTTCTAATTTAATTTCCAGAATCAATTTTACTGAGAAGTTGAATTAAATGACTTTCAAATCAAATGTCCAAACTGAAAATAGAATAGAATAGAATAGAATAGAATATCTTTACTGTCATTGTGTAACTCACAATGAAATTAAGTGCTGTCCACAGTGCACACTACACACAAGTAAAAACCACAAATAAGAACATACATTATATACACACATCCTTCACATTCTATTCACCATTGTGCTGCCCTTAATATTGCACTTCAATGTTGCACTATACAGTAGTATTTAATATGGTTACAGCTCTGGGATGAAAACTATTTTTCAGCCTATTTGTCTTTGTTTTTATTATCTTGTACTATCTGCCAGATGGTAATAGTTCAAAAAAAAATGTCCTGGATTCTCATCTGAGTCTTTAAGAATGTTTTGATCTTTCCTAAGACAGCAGGAACTGTACAGTTCGTCTGGGGGGGGGGGGGTAGGAGAGGGCAGCCAATAACCCTCTGGCCGATGGTAATGACTCGGGAGCATTTTCCTATCTGCTACTGTGCAGTTGGCAAACCACACACAAATGCAATAGGTTAGAATACTCTCTATGGAGCAATGGTAGAAGATCACCAGCAGTTTTTTATTCAGTTTTTGTTTCCTGAGAAGTGTCAAGAAATATAATCTCTGCAGGGCCTTCTTAACCAATGCTATAACATGAATACTCCAGGTCAGATCCTCCTTTATGATAACACCTAGAAACCTAAAGCTGGCCACCCGCTCCACACGGTCTCCGCTGATGATCAGAGGCTGAATGTCTGATTTATTCCTCCGATAATCTACTAAAAGTTCCTTGGTCTTAGTTGTGTTGACAAACAAATTATTGTCTCTGCACCACAAGAGCAACCGCTCCACCTCATCCCGATAGGCAGACTCATCCCCCTTGGAGATAAGCCCCACCACTGTTGTATCATCCACAAATTTAACAATAATAATGCTGGGATGAGTGGGGGTGCAGTCATAAATGTAGAGGGTGTAAAATAGGGGGCTCAACACACAGGCCTGTGGGGAACCAGTGTTAAAAATAAGGGCTGAAGAAATATAGTTGCTTAATCTAACCCTCTGAGAGTGGCTAGACAGGAAGTTCATAATCCAAAGGCAGATTGAATGTGAAAGACCGAGGTTGACAAGTTTAGACACCAGTGTGTGTGGAAGAATTGCGTTAAATGCAGAGCTAAAAACTACAAAGAGTACCTTACATAAGTCCCTCGCTGCTCCAGATGAGACAGAGCAGTATGGAGAGTGATGGCTATGGTGTCCTCTGTGGATCTTTTTGCTCTGTATGCAAACTGGTGACTGTCAAGTGTGAATGGGAGGCAGGACATGATGTGCCTGCGGACCAATTTTTCCAAACACTTCATGATAATAGGGGTGAGTGCCTTTGGTCTATAATCACTGAGACTGTTAATAAAGGACTTATTTGGTAGTGGAACAACGATAGAGGCCTTCAGACAGGATGGAATAGTGGACTGGGATAAAGACCAATTAAAAAGTTTGGTAAAGACCCCAGCCAACTGATCTGCGTAGTCTTTAAGCACCCAGCCAGAAATGCCGTCAGGTCCAGCAGCCTTCCTTGAGTCCACAGCTCTCAAAGTACTCCTCACCTCATAATAGTTTATTTTTTCTGTTATTTTTAATTATTACTATGATATTATTATTTGTTCATTATTGTGTTTAACTTTAATTTACTTAAATTTATCTAAAAAGGGAATTAAAGTGCTTTATAGATTTGGTAATTTAATAGTTGGTTAATGTTATTTAGATTATGATTATTATTTGTTAACCCTGTGAATAGCTCTGGGAAGTGGGGGGAGGGNGGGGGGGAAATATTGTAATCTTTATAAAACTTTTAATAATAAAAAAAAGTACTCCTCACCTCATGCTCCTCCACAGTGAGGGAAGGACTGTGGTGGACTAGTGGCTGTGATACAGCTGCCTCTGATGGCCTCACTTCGAAGCAGGCAAAGAAATGATTCAGCTCCTCTGCCAACGAAGCATCCCTATCAATAGGAGTGATGTTATTGTGTCTATAGTTGGTGATTTGTTGGAACCCCTGCCACACCAGTCATAAGAATTATTCCTTGCAATCTAAGGGTTTTCACAGGATTTTCTGCCAAGCCCTGTGCTTTGGGGATTTGGGGGGGGAGGGAAAGTGACATTCCTCTACCCCCTGAGTTTATTTGAACAGAATGATCTTTGACTGATGGGCTTATAATTTGATATTGTGAGACTCATGCCCTGTCAAATTCAAAAAGATTCTTCCCCACTATCTGACTAGATATTCAAATCTAGGTTTTAAGATAACCAAAGTTTTCAAAAACAAGAGGATGTCTTAAAGTGAACAAAGACTTGGTTAGTGATTTGCTCACACTCCAATACATCATTAATTACATTAAATAATTATGATTATTTTTGAGGAAGTGCATTCATTTCCTAAAAAAGCTAACTGAGAGAACTACGGTAGGAACAAGTGGAGAGCCTTTGCTGCAAGTTTATCGTTTTGCTTTCTCACTAAAATGTAGGAATGCATGGCAAAGAGGATTAACGTGAAAAACAAGATTGTGAATAATTATATTTGAAATTATAAACAGACCAGTGAGACCTTTAAATTGTTGGACAGCGGTGACATAAAAGATGGGCTGAGGATGGATAGAGAAGTTGCAAAGCAGCTGAAATATTTTTTTTCTTCTTTCTATTTTTGCTGCTGAGGATAAAGAACACGTTCACATGGCAGACTGGCTTTTTCAGTCAGGCAAAGCACGAGATACCAAAGGTGACATTATAAGCCTAATTTACAAATAGGCAAATCACTGGAATCAGACAGTATTCATTCTGGAACTTCTTACAGTACTTTAGTGAAAAATTATGGCACTTTTCTTAAAAAACAACCCTTTTGCTAACATCACCTATTTGAGTTCTGTAACATCTGAGACATTGTTTTATTTAAATTCAGTTATCCCCATTCCCTTCAGATCACATGCAGTGCTCACATCGTGTTTGGGTAGAAATTTACTTTATACTGTTTTCAACAATTCCCAAATGTTTAGAGAACTGCTTTTTTTTTTTGTACAGACAATATGTAGTTTATTCATTATCTTTTGACCACTGCCCAATTCTAACTATTTCTTTTTTAAAAAAAAGAAATGTTTTCCTTCACTTATCGGTGATCGTCAATGTTATGTGAATTTCCCCCTTTATAATTATGTTGCTCATGTAACTTTATCAAATATAGCATTTTTAAGCTTTCCCTCTGTTCATCAATTAATAAAATAAACAATTTAAACACCTAATATATATGCATGTGCATGACAAAAAGCTTATATTCAAAGGCTTCCAAGAAGAAGAAGACTGGTTTATATGGAGAAGATGTTATTGTAAGACAGGGAAAATAAGAACAAGATTTTCCTGATGAATTTGTCTTGCAGTTTGCTAACGAATCAACCCCCTGTTTGAATGCGGGCTTTTCTAGAATGGTTTCTGATGGGCCACCAAATGTCTATCATAAAGACATTTGCAGAATAGTCTAAAGGTTGAGGAATCTTGGCCTTTGCTTTCTAGAGCTTTGGCCACCTTCATTCTGTAGAAATAGAAAGTGACTTTAGAGGAGCCTCAAGCTGAACTTTCCTGCTATGATAGGTCACAGGGCAAAGTAGTTTTAGCAGAATTGCCTGCAGGGCTTTGTACACTTAAATTGGATATGGACAGGCAGCAAACTGAAATAGCAACCCCTTCACAGTGGTTAAAAAAAGGTAAAGGAGTCCATGTGGGTTTTACTCTGATAATTGTTGCTGACTATAGTCAGCAGTCCTGTTCAGCTAGCACTGTCGGAAGACATTTCTGTAGTCATGTGGCCAGCAAGACGTCACAGAGTGCTGGTATCTATTCATCTATTTGCATTTGCATGCTTTCAAACTGCTAGTTGATAGGAGCTGGGGCAAGGACGGTAGCTCAACCCATCACATGGCGCTCAGGTCTTGAACCTTGGCTGCTGGCTTTCCAACCGACAAGCACAGTGTGTTAACCGCGGAGCCACTGCGCTACCCCTTCACAGTGGGATTGGCCTTAAAAAAGATTCTGATGGATTAGTTGCACAAATAAAAAAGAAAAGAACACTGTGTCAGAAGTCACCATCCTACAAACTAACAGGTATATCAATTAGAGTTTCCTTACCTGATCTGGAATTCATTCATTTGTACTTTCAGACGGGTTAGCATGCATAAACACATTTAGCAACAGCTTCTGTTTACATATGTTTATAGTCTTACCTCACACCATGAAATAATATTTCCTCCAAGTATGATTAATTACACCACCAGTGAATCAAATTTACAGCTGACTGAACTATAAAGACTACCTTCTATCAATCAAGTATTAGAATCTACTACTAGGCGAGATTAGGGGATGCCTAATCTCCAGAAGAACAGCAGTGGTGGGTTCTGAGAGAATGAATGGAGACATTTTCACAGAATATTTTGTGAAACCGTTGAAGGCTTACTGAAGTTACTTTAATGCACAACACTTCTTTATTCAATAAGCTTGATATGCTCTCTGAACATTTTTTCCTGCTGCACAACATCCTGACTTTTTGCACACACACACACACACACACACATCAACATGCTGTAACAGGGAAGCCCATAGTTCATAAGAATATCATCAGAAGAATCTGTTTGTGGATCAGACCAGGATCCATTTGGCCCAGCATTCTATGTCAATGCAGTGGCCAACTAGTTGCATTTGGAATTCACAAAGTGCCACATTTCAGGTTCCACGTTTTAAAAAGAAAATCAGGAAAACTGGAGCTTGATGCAAAAAAAAAAAAGACAAATTAGAATCACAGGGGGGACTGGAAATTAAGACTTACAAGGAGAAGCGTAAAGAACTGGGCATGCTGAGCCTCAGGGAAAAAAAGATAATGTCTGAAGGAAAGGATAACATTTTTAATTACTTAAAGAACTATCAGATAAAAACAGAAGGTCAAGGTCTGTTTTTCCAATATAGAATCCAGAATGATGATTGCAAGTTTCAGGGGGACAAATCCCAGTCTTTAACAATGAGAGCAATTCGACAGTGAAACCCATCTATAAGGGTAGCAGTGAACTTCCCTTTATAAGAGGGGCTGAACAACCATCTGCAGGGATACTTTGAGGAGGATTCCTGCAATGCCAGGGTGGTGGTGGTGGTGGTGGTGGTGGTGGTGGTGATGGTGGTGATTTTAATCTTTGGTGATTCCTTCCAACTCTATGATTCCAAGAAAGCTCTCTTCCATTACCACTATCCAGCAGTTGAAAATTAAGGACTGTTGCCTGCATTCCTAGACAATCACCAAGACTAGAAGCAATCACTAGCCTGATCCTCTACAAATTTGCCTAGTTCCCTTTTAAACCTATGTAAATTAGTGGCAAGCACTAGATCTGATGGAAATAAATCTCACAAGTTAAATGAGCCTTAAAAAAGAAAAGAAGGAAGGAAGGAAGGAAGGAAGGAAGGAAGGAAGGAAGGAAGGAAGGAAGGAAGGAAGGAAGGAAGGAAGGAAGGAAGGAAATCTTTTAATCAGACTTTTTTCAAAATTCATTTGAATGGATGACCCTGGGTTCTAATATAGCAAAAGGGAAGGAAAATTTCCTTCTATTCAAATACTGTATTCCATACTATGTCTGATTTTATATGCCAGTAGTACATTATCAGAGGTGCTTCTGGATACTTTCAGAAAAGAGTAGACAACCCCTCTGTGCACTTTCTTTAAGTTTTCCTTCCATATTTCTGGATCATACTGCCATGTTATGTCACCATGACTACCTCAGTCCCAGGCAAGCTCATCGCTCAGCACTAACATTAAAAAGCAATGCATTTTGCTGTTTTCTGTTATTCTGGCAACAGAGTAAACCCTTCTTCTCCACTGTAAACTGACTGTGAAACTCCCACTACAGCTTAGAAATTGTACCACCTGTCTATTACAATTGTATGACCTCAAACTATTGTTGAATTCTGTAACTAGGCAGCAAGAGACACCACATATAAACCGCTGAGCTTCCCAGTGAGAAGGCATCGAACTTAGCTTGAAATCTGTTCAGTAGTAATAGCTACATGTTCCACTTCAGTGAATAAGGTGATAATGAAAGAACCAAAGATACATTTAAGGAAAATTGTGCAACATTTGAAATGAATGTGGATGTGAAAGCTATTTTAGGCAGTGACATGACTGGGTGATTGAGAACAAGATGTTAGTTTAGAGAAAAAGTGATTGGGTTATTTGGAGACCCAGATATGAACAAAAATGGCTATTGTTGTTGGTGACTCAAAAAGATGATCTATTTGTTTCAAATACGTGGATTAAATTTAACTCTTCCTGTGCACGTATGACAAAGTAATATAAATCTAAAAACAAAATTGACTTGATTGCCTATGCTAAAGAGATGAAGAGAATTAGTGAATATAAGAGTGGTGAGAAACGTAAATGTAAATCTAAATGTAAGACAGACCATTTTTTGGCACTGCCAAGAGTGGAAAGTGTCAAGAAATTAGTAGAAGTAACTAGAGTGAGAGTACAATGGCTATAAGAAGAAAAAAAAATATAAGTCCTTGTAAAATGCTGCTTGGAACAGCATGAAAAGAATTATGTGATAGATTGCCACAAAACTATGGGGTGTTATACTAATGGCAAATATGCAAAGGGATGTATGGTGGAACGCTGAAGTGAGAAGCAAGTGAATTGGAAAAAATGGATACTAGAGAATGAATTGTGTAAAATTGAGGGTAATGCTATATATTATAGGAACAGAGAGAAAACATTATTTGCAAAGAATTTCATCAAAAGGGGCAGGAAACAGGAGACTAAAAGGATAGAAATGGATTCTTTTGGAAGTGAGTGAAAAGGGCTAACTAAGACGCCTCCAGCAGAACGAATGGAGTTAAGAATAAAAGTCATGAAATTATTCAGATGAAACTGAAGTGAATGAATGCTGGAAGATGGATATTAGAGATGTGCTGGGGAACAGTAAGGGCTTGAACCGAAACAAATGCTAATAATGGTAGCGCCCGCGAAAAAGGATGAAAAGGAAGTCATCCCTCCCAAAAGAATGTTGAAAATGGTAGAGAAAGATCTAAATGATGTTAAGTGGGACAACGTTAAATTATGAGTGCGATTGTGTGATTCGTTTAATATCCCTGCTTCAGCATTGGAAGAAGGCAATTCTTTTTCTCTTATCCCAAAGGGAATAGCAACAGAATGAATGACAAAACTATAGGGGACTTCGTTCATTAAGTGTGCTGGAGAAAGTGCGCCTGGAAAGATATTTCACAGAAATCTAATTGAAAGGGTGCCAAAGGCATTCATGAGCAAAATGGGCGAATCTAATCTGCAGATGCCAGCAGGGGATATGCAAAGTAACGTTTTGCTCTGTAAACTAAGAAATGCATACTGTGACTAAGAAAGATCACAACATGGTGTTTTGGTGTTTTGTTTTGGTTTTTTTTTACCTAGAGATGGTGTCTTATAACTTGCATAGCCCTGGATTGTGGAATGCTTTGAGCAATTTTGGACTGATGGATTAAAGCTTGGTTGCTGAATGCAAAAAGAACTGTATAGGATGAGAATGGAAATAAAGGATGCTTTGTCAGTCCTTTGAAATAGGTCCCCACAAGTTTGATCTGGAATGGTTCTTTACTAATATAGGCAATAGAGTAATAAAAGAATCTTGAAAGCCTGGCTATGTTTTCTTTTCTGTCCCTCTTATATATCAGTGGATTAGTTGGAGCCAATCTTAGCTTCTTCCTCACACTTTCTCTATTTCCTGAGCTTAATGCATATTTTAGTTTTTATACCACCTCTGCATATTTGCTCCAAAGCCATCTCCATGATTCTCCAAATGCAAGTCAGCCCTTCAAGTTTCTCTGGACAGAAAATGAAAACCATGACTACTAATGTCCCAAAGATGCTTTTTCAAGAGGCAACTAGACTTCCTTTGTTTTTTCTTGAAGACATTTCACTTCTCATCCAAGAAGGTTCAGTTCTGAAGAACTGAATGGATGACTGAGAATCTCCATAGATGACTGAATCTGACCTGGATGACTTAGAATCTCCATAGACATGAGTACTGATGGTTTATTGTTAAAGTTACAATAGCAGAATCTTACAAGTCTGAAAGCATTTCCACTCTCCCCTGCTTTTACTTTCTAGACAACTAGGGAGGGTCTTTTCTGAGATGCTTTTTCCATCTCTGTTCCTAATATGGGCTGAGATTTCTTTTGTCCCACAATGGCCCTGGTTGCGGTTCTTCCTCCTGTCTCCCAAGGTTATGCTCAGGTCCCTTTTACAATGTATGAGAATAAATAGAACGCTGCAGCACTAAGCAGGGAGCAAACAAGTCTATGTGAGGCTCCTTTTGTTTAAATATATTTATGTAATAATATAATAATATGGTAATGCAGATACAAGAAAGGCTTGTGTGTATGAATGAATGTAAGCTTATTTCTAGGTAGATGATACCATATTGTAGACTGAGAACTTGAATAATTTCAATAAAAGTTATAAAGATCATGTAATGCAATAAAGAATACAATTTTTTTAAAAAAAAATTGAGGGGTCATGCACCAAAGTACTTGTAATGGGTTAAAAGCAATAAAAAATCTAGGAATCTGTGTATGGTTATATGGAAGCAAGAATAGTCTAAAAGAATAGAAAGATAAAGAAAGATAGGTTGGCATAAACGAGATTTCATTATATTTACTTTCCTTTTCTTTGTTGACTGCAATTTCTTTTGCCAATTACTTCTCATACTTTGCCTGCACTTTGTATAATACTATTTACCCTGAAAAGGAATAGCATAATAGATATAGGCAACCAGTCTTAAAAGGCATATAGTGTATTTATTAGGACCTTGTTCTAATCGCCCCATAAATATACATTTTCAATACGTTATATGTTTTAGGATCTCAGTAAGCTAGGAAAGGCAGCATCTTGTGCCCAAAAGTGCTTGCTTTTCTCAGACATTTAGAAAAGCTATTTGGAAATGGGAGAGTATAAGTGAAAGATTTGCAGTTATTAAATTTATAACGTAAGGCTGAAAAAGGATTTGATTCAGAGATTGAGAAGATTAAGAGTACAGATTATCTATTATGCTAATTAATGTCTATTTAATCTTTCTACCTCATTCCTTTATCTTTTCATCCTGTAATATTTTTCTTGGTCCCAAACTGGCCTTAGTAATATGCAGATAGAAGAAACAACCGATGTGATCAAAAGACTACGAATCGTGAAAGACCCTGTACTGATCTGAATTAAATTTGGCAAGAACTATCCCCTCATAATGAGCTATTTTTCCTGCTTATGCCATCCTAAGCTTATAAAAAAATTATACATCCTAGTAATTGAAGACTTTCCCCCCATAATAATAATAAAAGGATTTAGTTTTGTTTTTCTCAGTTCAAGTTCCAGAATAAGAAACAACTCAGAATAGGCAATTCCTTGAACCACCCAAAAATAATGTTTGGCAACTTTCAGATTCAAGGACTCAGCATACTCCAAAGACAACCATGAAGAGAGGTATTGATATGGTGGCTATACCCATATGGTTCAAATCCTTTTATTTTTTTGACACACGCACAGATGGAGACACACCAAACAATTGGGCAGTCGTTCAAACTGTCTTCTCAGTGTCCCAAAGGTGCCTTTTCAAAAGGCAACTGGACTTTCTTCGCTTTTCCTTGAAGACGTTTCACTTTTCATCCAAGAAGCTTCTTCAGTTCAGAAGAAAAACAGGAGAAGCTTCTTGGATGAGAAGCGAAACGTCTTCAAGAAAAAACAAAGAAAGTCCAGTTGCCTTTTGAAAAAGCACCTTTGGAACAACCGTGACCTGGATGAATGAGAATCTCCATAGACATGTCTTCTTAGTTGTTTTTCCATTCATGAGGACTTGTATCTTTTCACCCATGGGAGGCCTAACTTTGAGCAGAAAGACAGTACATGAAGAAAAGGCTCAGAGGCCTTTTCTCCCCACCAATGATGAAGATTGCCACATACTCTGGCTGTCTAATCTTTATGGAATGAAAATCAGCTACCTCAGGTGGCATGTACTAGAAGTTAAGGTAGCCCCCCTAAACAGTGGTGGGATTCAAATATGTGAACAACCGATTCTCTGTGTGGATGCCGCTTCTGGAAGTCCATTCTGGCCCTGGACAACAAAAAAAATTGCTACTGGTTCTGCAGAAGTGGTGAGAACTGTCTGAATCCCACCATTGCCTCTAAACTAGTTTGTTGGTTAGATGAATCAGTCATGTCACCAGCAGTGAAGCAAACGTCAATTGTCAATTCAATCAATTTGTGCTCAGATAATTTTTATTTATTTATTTATTCAGTTTGTATAGCTGCCAATCTCACCTAAGTGACTCTGGACAGCGCACATTAAAAATAGCATAAAAAACAAAGCAAATTATAAAAGCAAATATAGAAACTTGGGATCAATAAAAACTACATTAAAAAATAACCATAAACACTAGTAAATTCAAACAATACTTCACATTCAATACAGCCATTGTAAAACCTCTCTGGTACCACTAAGCCTCTAAGTATGCTGGCAAAACCATGTTTTCAGAATCTTTCCGAAAATAATGCACTATTTACATTAGTTTCAGGAATATATGTATTCTTCTTCAGAACTTTTCCTTAAGATTTTAAAATGAGAAGGTTACATTACAAATCTCAAAGAATGCACATTTGGAATGACAGCCAAGTTTTACTTTATTATTTGTTCAATAGTGCAAACTAATTTTTAAGTTCCAGTGAAATGAATCTCTTCTATCACTACCAGTAAAAGGGATTCTTATACTGACAGCAAGTTAGCAAGTCATTCGTGTTTTTTGCACTAACAGTTTTATATGAAAAGTAAATTGGCTCTTGTAGAAAATTTAAGCAAGGTGTCAGATGTCCTTGCCACACCCCTGGCTCCAATAAGAAACAAGCTGTTGAGTTCACAGGTGGTCGGTTTATTCACAGAACATTCTGGCATGCGTTTTTCACAGAAACGGCAAACAAAGTTAACGCTGGGAGCAATCGCCTCCCAGCGCTCTTCATATATGCCTCCCGACTGGCCCCACCCCCCACCCCCCTAACCAGCATCCGGTGTGCTTGCCGGTAAGAGCAGCCAGGCAAGGACGCGATGCAAGCTTCCGGCTCCTTGCTGCTTCTTCCCGTCGATCAGTTGTTTGGCGGAATGACCGCGGAGCCGAAGGTCACGTCGCTGTGCTCCGCAGGGTTCCCCTTCCAACATCCAGGTAAGGGGGGGACGGAAGGGGCTGTCGCTGCCATTTCTGTTGCTGGCCTCAGCCGCTGCATCTGGATGCCTCCAGTCGCTGGTCTTGTCCCCCTCCCCCCTCCCATTAGTGTCAAGCCCACAGAGGCGTGACAGGCAGCCCCCTCTACCAGGGCTCCACCTGGAAGGCAAGGAGAAACGTGTGATTAGTCATGAGCTGTGGCAGACGACGCAGCTAACCCCCCTCCTGGCTTATGGAGATACCATCAGTGGACACAAGGGTCCAATCAGGGTAGCTCTCTGTGGCACATACTGTACAGAGGAATAGCCCTTTAAGTTAAGACAGACCAGTTCATTACCATAGGCTCCTTCAATGCAATTCAAATATTATGCCAAAATTGTCAAGTCAATTTGGTTTAATTTTCTAATGCTTACAGGCAGTCCTTGACTTACAACAGTTTGTTTAGTGACTATTCAAAGTTACAACAGTACTGAAAACTTATGGCCATTTTTCACACTTATGGCCATTTTTCACACTTACAACTGTTGCAGCATCCCATGGCCACATGATCAAAATTCAGACGCTTGGCAACTGACTCATATTTATGACAGTTGCAGCGATCATTTGGCAATGTTCTGGCAAGCAAAGTCAATGGGGAAGCCAGATTCACTTAACCACCGTTAGTGACTTAACAAATGCAGTGATTCACTTAACAATTGTCGCAAGGAAAGTCATAAAATGGGGCAAAACTCATTTAACAACTGTCTCACACAGCAGCAGAAATGGTCATAAGTCAAGGACTGCCTGAATTTGTATTGAAGGTCAACCTCTCATGGCAGTATCATGAACCCTCTAGAGCAGAAAGTACACTGAATAGGGCAGGAAACCAAGTTGTATCTTCATACCAAGGAGTCCTAGTGCTGTTGGGATAAGAATTGATACAGTTCCTATTATGATATATAGCAAATAAATTTGATAAATAAATGATGATTGCTTATCAATCAACAGAACCCAGGAACAAAAGTCCTTTGTTTGAGGTTTAGAGTGGTCATTCCTTTCCCTTCCATTTTGTTTTCAGTATCTTAAATGTTACATTTTGCTTTTCATTTACTTGATATGATTTATGTCACTTCAGCATCTATAATTCTAACCCAACCTATTGCATTAGAATTTATTTGCTAATTACATCTACTAATTTGAACATTCTAATTCCCCTGTTCCTCTCTTTGGCCTAACTGCTGTGCTATCCTGAGAAAAGGGACATCATTACTATTTATGAACATTATGTTGCAGAAAAGTCCCTCAACATCTGTTTGAAATTTGGCATGTTGTTCTACATATATTGCCAGCTATGTCATCAAAGGCCATCCCCAGCAAACTGCCCATTTTACTGGACCTTTTTTAAAGACTTGACAACCTGCCCATGGATATCAGTGAAATCTGGCAGCCTTGATCCTACAATAGAAATTCACTTTGTCTACAAATTGTGCTCCAGTCTATTGAAAATAAGGCTGTTGCAGCTGTTTGTGTTTCTACCAAGATTAAAAATGTGACAAATAAAGTGTAATCAATGTCACTGCAGATTCTGGCAGATCAAATGATCTGTGGCAGCATACAGATTGAATCAGATATTTTTCCTATACATCCCTATAGCAATAGCAACCGCAATAGCACTTAGACTTATATACCGCTTCACAGTGCTTTACAGCCCTCTCTAAGCAGTTTACAGAGTCAGCATATTGCCCCGAACAATCTGGGTCCTCATTTTACAGACCTCAGAAAGATGGAAGGCTGAGTCAGCTTTGAGCCGGTCAGGATTGAACTCCTGGTAGTAAGCAGAGTTTGCTTGCAATACTACATTCTAACCACTGCACCATCATACCTCTTGCCTGGCATTCATAATGATTTTCACATGATTTATGATAACTCATTTACCATACCAAGTCCTTTTGGTGTGAGAAATGTGTGCGTGTATGTTGGTGTTGGGGAGAGAACATGTACCATCTTATCTTTTACCTGATTCAAGAAAATTTTCTGGCTCACCTAGCTCCAACACATGTTGAGGTAACTATTAACCAGCATCAAACAAACTATGAGAAATTATGAATGCCTAGTCTCCCTAACCAGCTTGGTGTCAAGGCACCAGGCTAGACACCAGGAGATTGTGAGTTCTAGTCCTGATTTATACATGAAGCCAGCTTGGTGACCTTGGGCCAATCACTTTCTCTTAGTCCTAGGAAGGAGACAAGCGCAACCCACTTCCAAAAAACCTTGCCAACGGGCTTGTCAAAGACACACAGACACAGACACACACACACACAAAATACCTCCTTAATATGAGATGCTATGACCAAGATTCAAGTAACCACGCAACTTAGTTTGTGTTGGTTTGCCCCCATTTTTGAATCTGAGGAAATGTTCAGTCTGCAGAATAATGCATTTCAAGTGTCCACTCAGAGTATTTGATCCAGTAGAATGCATTCAGTTGATAAATATTCATTGGCCTGTTTCCCAGAAGAAGACAGAATTAGAGAGATTTATGATACAGTAAGGAGATGATGGTTGCAATGGAACTTGCATGTTTAAGGGCAGATTGACTCTAAGTACCAGCTGCACGCTGGTAGAGCACGCATGGACTATTGCCCTCACAATCATGCTTGCAAGCTTCCCAGGCACATCTGGCAGATTACCATTGGAATTGGACTAGCGGATAAAATGACCATTTAGCCCTCCTTATGTCTTTGTATGGTCTCATGCACTTCCCTTAATACCAGGTGGCCTGAAGTGGAGGAAGAGAGATGCAGCCTCTAAGGCCCCATGAAATGAGTATAAGCCCTGAGCAATGGCTGAATTTAAAGGGATAAGCATGCAACTTAAATGCTTCCTCCCCCAGTACACACATGTTCGCAGCCATTGTTCTTGAAGTATGTAAGCTGCTGTGGCCAAAAAAAATCCTTTTTTTTTTTTTTTGCTGACAGAAATGCAACATGTTGACTGTCTCCGAGATATGGCAGAAGGCAATGCTAGCCTTGTGTGGTCCACATCAATAGAACTATGCCAACTCCTCAGCAAGATTGCAATAGGGGGAAATAAATAAGAGGCAGCATTTTGTCACAAAACTAGAGCAGCAAAAGGGCAAATGTTGCCTTTGGAAGAAAAGTCATCAGAAGTACAGCTGCTGCTCTAAAGAGCAATTCTCAGTACAAAATAAATGTGGAACACCGAATAAGAATGGCTGTCTCAAAACTAATTGCGATGTCAGGAATTATGGAAACGTGAGCACACTCATTCTTCCCATTAAAAATGAGGGTTAAATGTTATTGTTTCATTTCACTGAAAAGGTTTTATTTTATAACACTGCAACGTTTTATCATTTTATCTGTGTGGGTGTAATTATTAAAAATAGTATATGGATTCCCTACCCGTAATGCCAATGAAATCGTTACTTTTATTTATGGTAAGGGCTCACAAAAATTCATTTAGCGTTTTAGGAGCAGGACATCCTAAATTTTGAGGTTAAAAAGGTTGCACAAGTCTTCACACATTTACATAGTATAACTCTAATCCAATATCACACTGTTGATTTTATGTATTTATGGTTTGGCCTCTGAAAGCTGCACTAGGTATGCAGTGACACTTGGTTTAGTTTATTTTGTGGCTTGGGTTTTCAAGTAAAATTAGGCATTCTGGGTAGGCTTAATGTATCTCTTTTACCAAAAACAAAATGAAGAATCATAGCCACAAAGTTTGAGGGGAGAAAAGGGATCTAAACATTCAAAAAATAAGGTTCAACGTATGCAGTGACTGGTTCCTCTCATCCCTGTGTTCTGATCAGCACCCTTGTCTGACTCATTGTTCACTTCCTCTTGCAAAGCATTAAGAACTGGCAAAGTCCACAATGCCCTGCAAGTTGTAAATTGTCCATTGAATGACACTTCTGTACAGTGCAAATATTTGCCTATTTGAATATTGAAAAGTTGGCAAGAACTCCACTGTCTTGGTGGGTGCTTCAGTGAGGCACCCACTTCCAGGTGCTATGCAAAGTCAAGGTGATTGACACATGATTTGGTCTTTCACAGCCCCTTTGGCAATCAGCCACTAACACATGTTGTCCTTTGTGTGTGTTGCACTTCAGCCTGAGAGGTTCCCACACATTCCTAGACACCAGAGCCACAGCACATAGGGCAAACAAATAGCTAAAATTTGTGATTCCCGAGTGATTATGGTTGAAGTCATGAAGTCTTCATGAGAAATAAATCTAGTCAGTTGAGTCAAAGAAAGGCTTCAAATAACATTGTCCTCATCTATTTAGAACAGGGATTTTCAAACTTTTTCAGATTAGTTAATTAAAAAATAATAATAATCCCAGGACCCATGATCAAAAAGGAAATCTCTAGCAATAGAAAATTGGCTGTGTGTGAGTGAACTTTGGGGGGGGGGGGTTGTTGTTTGTTTTTTGCCTTTAGTCTTTTATGGAATATCAAATTCTTTTGAAATCCTTAGTTTCCATAGAACTCAGATTGAATCCCAAAGGTGCTTTTTCATGAGGCAACTGGATTTTCTTGTTTTGTCTTTTGAAATGTCTTCAAAAAAAAAAAAGCTTCTCATCCAAGAAGCTTCTTCAGCTCTGACTAGATGGTGGGGAACAGAAGGATTCATATTTCTTGCAGACAGCTGGTCATCTGCATTCTTTTAGAGAGTCATTGAGGCCACCTGGAGGTTTATCTGTGTCTTCAGGGTCACCTGAGTAGTGCAAACGTGTGTGGAACCTTCTTGGAACTGCTGAAAGGACGGTGTTGTAGACTAGAGATAGATGATATTGTATCCCTCCCCCTCTGTTGGGAGAGGGCTGTTCAGTTTTGACAAAATGGACTCTTTGACTCCTCTTTCAGACCCATTTGAAAAACAGCCCTCTCTCAACAGAGGGAGAGGGATACAACATCATCTATCTCCAGTTTACAACAGTCCTTTCAGCAGTTCCAAGAAGACTCCACATCCATTTGCACTACTCAAGTGTCCCTGAGAACACAGGTAAACCTCCAAATGGCTTCAATGACTCTCTAAAAGAACGCAAATGACCAGCTGTCTACAAGGAACATATATCCTTCCATTCCCCACCATCCAGGCAGAGCTGAAGAAGCTTCTTGGATGAAAAGTGAAACATCTTCCAAAAAAACCACAAGAAAGTCCAGTTGCCTCATGAAAAAGCACCTTTGGGATAATTATAACTTGGATGACTGAGAATCTCCATAGAAATTCAGATTGAAAAACCATGATTTAGCGGAGGGATGTGCAATCAACATTCCCATTTGAGCTCCAATTAAACTTTGCAAGAAATTTAGAAGCAAAATGGCCAGTTTTCAGTGGTGCAATTTTTTCCCTCCTCCAATTAAATGTTGGAATGGAAGTGGCAAGCATTTGGGGAGCAAAGTGCTTTTATTTTCACCTCTGAATTTCCCCAGAAACTATGAATGATAGCCTGAAACTGCACTACTGGAATTCCTCCATTGCTAAAAATTGCTATATAGGGCTCTCTATGTGTGAATGTGTGAGTTTAGGAGAAGGACAAAGATGGAATGAGTGATCTCCCACTTCCATTCCCATCGTTAATAACTCCCCAAATAAGCTGAAACAGGAAAGTGGCCTGTGATAAAGGAAAGTGGCCCCTGATCTTCTAATGTTGACCATCCCTGATCTAGAACCTTAAACAGAATGGTACATGCTTTGCAATAAGTCCTGAAAGTTGCTATCAGATAGTAAACCAGTGCTAAAGAATCCATTTAATTTCTCTACTCTTTCCTTGTTTCATATCCTGGCATATCTTTAATAACCCTTTTGATCAAGATATTTTTGTTCTGCTCATAGTTATTTATTATTCTCACTGTTGTTCTTCCCATATGCGCTCCTCAGTGGGTTTTGTTCAGGTCCTTCATTGTCTTTATTAGGGCCAGACACCTTCTTCCTTCCATTAACTTCTCTGACCTTGCTCATTAATTACGCCAATAGCTTCAATTTGGTGGCACCTTTTCTGACCTGAGACAGACATTTTAGTTGAGCTTTTATTATTCTAGTATTGAATAATCATCAAGTATTCTGAAGAGATTTCATCCTCTTGAGTTTCCCTTTCTTCTTTCTTTTTTTTTCTTTTTTCTTTTGAAGTTTCATTATGGAAACTGTATTCTCTTGAAGTCAAAGGAATCTGCATTGAGCTTTTGGGAGGAGGGGGGGAATAATGTCCCCCAAAACGTATCTGAAATGCAATAGCATACCCAAATATTGTTATGCAGTGCATTACTCTTATTATCTATAATTTGCTTGATCACACATCATGTTCTCCGTTCAAAATAGAATGTAACACAGAGGATAATGCAGTATAATTGTTGTTATATGTCACATGAGTAATTAGCTTAAGAGCCATAAATAATCCCCTTGTTTTCATTAATCTGGGAATAAAGATTTCCAGACTGCTAGTTGGGATTCTTATCTGCAAAACAAATGCATAGTGTTCATGTGCTTTCCCACAGAGATCAAATCTACCCACTTCCAGCACTATGCCATCTTTTATTTAAGCAATGAGTTTGGAGGGATCCAATTGGAAAAGGAGTCTGAAATTCAATCCAAAGGGTTCAACTCACTGAATACTGAGCTGAATATCTCCCCCAAAATGTTAGGAAGGTTTAAGCCAGGAGTGTCCAACCTTGGCAACTTTAAGACTTCTGGACTTCAGCTCCCAGAATTCCACAGCCAGCCATGCTGGTTTAACCTGGTTTAAGCTTTCCAGTTCATGCTCAGTTTTGCAGCTGGAATGGCTATAAGTTGCCAGGGAAAATAGTTTTTCTTATTAACAGCTTATATAAACTTCTTCCAGTTCTTTAACCTATTTCATCTTCCTCGTTTTCAGAATGGAATTTGTAAATGACGTTCATCCTTTGCTAGAAAACGCTGACATCCTTTGCATCAGAATTGGATTGTTTTGAATTAGGAAGCTCTGGACGTACTGAATAACTGGAACTTTGCTTTTACAAGCTCACTGGTCCATTTAATTTAGGGATTCCTGACTCGAGGAGCCGCTTGCTCATGTGACATAAGATTGTCACTCTATTTCTTGGTTCTTTGCATCTTGTATTCTGTCTTATGCTCACGGTTGGCACAAAGCACTCTCTCACTGCAGCTGGCTAATCCCCCGAATGCTACACAAACTTAGAGTAAAGCCACTCCATTCTTTTCCAATTCCCATTCAGAGAGCTGTTTTCAGGCTGAAGCTAATGCCTTGATTTCCTGTTTCTTTTAAGATTTCCATGTGACATTTTGAACTAATAATTACTCCAGTGTCTTACAAATGAGAGAGAATGCATAGGCCCCAGTATTAAAATTCTCTAAAATTTAAGAGCGGTAAAATAACACGATGAAAGACAATTATAAATCCAATCATAAACCTATTGCAAAATACAGGAAGATCAGAAGAGAACTACAGCAAGACAAAAGTAGACTAAAATTATGTTCTGAATCCATCTCAAAGAAAAAAATACTAGCCAAATAAATATTTCTCTACTAGGAGATTTATGGAAGGCAGACATCACCAAAAGGGATCTTGCCAAAAAATTACAGTTTCTGTTGGATCTTTATCAGGGTTTCTAATGTCCACCTTAAGTATAGCTAAGTCATAGTAGCCCAAATAACCATTAGTTTCAAATTCTACAACATTTGATCACAGAAACAAATTTGCAACATCTGTGTGTGTGTGTGTGTGTGTGTGTGTGTGTGGGCGTGGGCGTGGGCATGGGTGTGGGGGTGTGGGGGTGTGTGGGTATGGGTATGACCTTTTCCAAATATTAAACTCTCATGACTCAAGATTGCCATTTTCTCTGTCTGAAATTAGCGAAATATCTATAGAGGCAACTCCATATATCAATGTATTTAATAGCAGGGCTTTTTTTGTCATAGAATGCACTGGAACAGAGTTCCGGCACCTTCCTATCCTCATTTGTTTTTGAAAATGCGCCGCTGGTGATAGAGTGCGAGTGGGGTCCCCTCCGGCACTATCTGCCTCCTGTAGGAGGAGCCATGCGGCACTGGAACACCACAGCCAGAACATGGCTTGATTGGCTGGGTCGGACCATGTGGTATGGAAACCGATGGTGGCGGTGGGAGACACATAAACATGGAGGCCACAGGTGAGTGAACCTTTTGCCTTCCCTTACAGAAGGTGGTGGTGGGTGAGATTAAAAAGAGGCAAAGCGAGAGGAAAGAAAGGCAGCTGGCATGGAAGTTTGCCCGACAGCAAAACTTTGCTGTTTCAGTTCCTTGGGTAGTTCAAAGGCTGGGATGTCTACGAAAATCTCTTTTTAGTCTTTTATACTTTATATTCAAAGTGCAAAGGGGAAGAATAAGAATAAAGCCAATGTCTTGTGATTCGGAGGTATTATTATTAATAATAATATATATTAATTATGTATTGGTGAGATGTAAAGGTAGACCTACAGTATAAGGTTTAATCAGATCTATTTATTAAATTGGGTTTAACTTAAAGGTAAATTAAAAGTAATCTGTTCACTGACAAAGTTTCAACTTTAATTTGTTTCAAGTCAATATCCATATTAAACTCCAAATGTAAATTTTTCCACCTGTTTTGACAACTTCTTAAAAATAATTCAATCTTTTACAAGCAACCAAATTTTGTTTTATTGGGCCAATTTCATTCCACATAGAAAGCTGACATTTCCACTCATTAAACTAAATGGGTATGCCAGTGGTAAATGTCCCAAAAGATTAATAAAATGCCTTCTTGTAATTTAAAACCACACAGTGCATGGTAATATTAATAGTATTAACTTACCTTGAACAAAATCCTAGTCTTTTAGATACACTAAAAATTGAAGGGTTTTTTTTTCACCTACAAAGATAAACCTTGTAGGGTAGGCAAGATGGGTTGTATGACATGTATGAGTTCTGGCACCTTTTTTTATCAAAAAAAGTACTGTTTAATAGTATATAATAATAGCATAGTAATGAGACTGCTGGAATGTAAGAGGCAAGATCTATACTGTATATACTCCCTGTAAAACAGGCATATTTTTCTACTTCTTTCATGGGGAATAAAATGTATGGTAAACATTTTCAGAGATAGGAATTACCTTAAATATGGTTGATAAGAGTTTGTCTGTCTTTAATTTAAATACCTCCATTCCTGCACACTTAAGAGTGATTCAGGGATAGTCTCTAAATTGTACATTCTCCTAAAAATGATCAGGTCATCAACCCAATGCACCAGCTTAATATGACAACAGCATTCCTAACTGTCAGTACCATTTACACTTCAGTAGAGAACAATGAATTCTGGAGAACACCTTCAAGGTGGTTCCTCCGAGATCATTCACTCCTCCCACAGACTGTTAAATAATGCTATCCCTGTATACTAGTTCCTTCTTCCACCTTCTATTTTTGCATTAAGCTTCAGCTTGCTCATCATCATCAATCCTAAAACTGCTTCCAAATACCTGTTCCAAATCCTTCTGGATATCAGTAGATGAAATGAAAAATAGAACAATAGGTCATCTTTTATACTGATGATTCTGAAACCTAGATTTCTGGATGGCTTATGGTTTTATGTGGTTTTATGTAAATGTGAAACTGTAAATTTGACTAGTTCTGTATAGTATCCAGTCATAATCAAAATCATAATCGAAAACATACAAAGAACGGTTGCAGGAACTGCTTATGTCTAGTCTAATGAAATGAAGGACTAGGGGGGACATGATAGGAGTGTTTCAATATCTCAGGGGCAGTCACAAAGAGGAAGGGTCAACCTATTTTCACCTGAAGGCAAGACAAGAAGCAATGGAGGGAAACTAATCAAAGAGAGATCCAAACTAGAAATAAGGAAACATTTCCTGACAGAACAATTAATCAGTGGAATGACTTGCCTCTAGAAGTTGTGGAAGCTCCATCACTGAAAGTTTTAAAGAAGAGATTTGACAGGGGATTGGTCTAGAAGACCTCCAAGATCCCTCCCAGCTCTATTATTCTGTTATTCTATTATAAGATGAAGCAAAAATTCTCAATATCATCAATTGGGTGCAATCCAAAATGTTACAGACACTGTAACCCTGTTTACCCTAGGGGTGGGGGCTAGGAGGGTATCACTGTTAATGGTATCAAAGCTACCAAAATTCCAAGACAATTAGTGGTATTTTCATTTTCCTCCATCCATTACCAGTTGACACCCCCAAAGATACCATTATTCCATTACATACCATCATTTCACAGCTGAGTCAAAAGCCATACTGGAACAGATCCAAATAATCAGCATCAAGAAAGGCTCCTGAATTTGAGATGCCACCCCCCCAACAATGTTAATGTGCTTTGGAAAAGAGCATTTTTAACTTAAATATAATTGTCTTGAATCATACTGTCCAAAGTTGATTTTTGCCAGAGAAGTCCACAGCCTTCTCTTAAGAGTAGTAGCAAGCACTAAACCTTTCCAAATGAAGTATTAATTGCTTCAGAATCCCAGAGATCAAGGCTTGGACCTCAAAACATTTAATAATTTACCCTCTTCCTTGGAGTGCATCAATTAAATTATAGCCAAAACAATTTGACTAGCATCCTGGCCATATTTATCTCTAACTTAGTCAAAACAATGCACAGTTTATATGATACATAAATAAAAAAA
>NW_015387413.1:93214-97117 GCF_001527695.2 Protobothrops mucrosquamatus
AGAGAGAGAGAGAGAGAGAGAGAGAGAGAGAGAGAGAGAGAGAGAGAGAGAGAGAGAGAGAGAGAGAGAGAGAGAGAGAGAGAGAGAGAGAGAGAGAGAGAGAGAGAGAGAGAGAGAGAGAGAGAGAGAGAGAGTTTCAGCGTTATTTATTTATTCAATTTGTATAGCCATCCATCTCAAACATTTGACTCTGGATGGCAAACAATTATAAAATCAATTAAAAGTATTAAAAATACAATACAAAAAATTAAATACACATAGAAGCTGAGAGATATTATAATCCACAGATATTAATACATATAGGAAATGGGACCCTTCACACACTCAGGACCTCAGGCCTGAGGACATAATCAGGTTTATTGTTGTTGTTGTTGTTGATCTTAAATTCGATTCACAGTCTGCGACTGGTAAAAATGTAACAGTTCAAGCCCTAACCAAGGACCTAAGAGCTATTAAGGTAGAGTCTGAGTATGTAGGCAGTTCCAACTAGGGTCATTTTTTGCAGTCAGAATATTCAGATCAAATAAGTTCAAAATTTCCATGTATCTAGGCAGCCCTTTGGGTATTGCTCCAAGGGCTCCTATTACTATTGGTTCACAACCATTGATTTCTTCCTCCACAATCGCTCAACTTCAGTTTGCAAATCACAATATTTCGTTATTTTTTCTAGCTGTTTCTCTTCAATTTGTGCATCACCTGGTATTGCAATATGAATGAACCAGACTTTTTCCTTTTCCACAATAGTGATGTCAGGCATGTTGTGGGCCAGATGTCTGTCTGTTTGGATCCAAAAGTCCCACAGGATCTTGACTTGCTCATTTTCAGTTATTATTATTGTTATTGTTATTATTTATCATCATCATTTATTTTTGCATTTATTATTACAGAGTAAAATCTGAATTTTAGTCCTTTATAAAATATAAACAGCTGGTAACTATAACTATCAGAACAAAGTATCGTTATCACCATGTTGACATTTTTTTTCTCTGTCCCGGCAATAGTCAAGCTTTCATTGGTGAAAAAAATGAGGCAGGATGCTGTTTGGCTGTCTTAACTATGGAAGAGTGGGCCTCCTTATGACCTTGTTTGTTTGTTGTATGTAAACTTCTTTCCCAATCCAGGCTTTTATAAGTTACATTATTTTATACTTTATGTCTCAATTTTTATCACCTGCATCTGCTCTTGGTTTTGTTGTATTGTTTTTGTTGCTTAGAATGTTATGCATTTTATAGTTCGTTTTAGTGGCTGTTAGTTATCCCAAGCGGTATGTAAACAGTGGATGTACAGGGTATACATTTTCATGTATACAAATATAGCCTGAATCAAGTATATATTTAAATATATTTTTCCTGCCTATTGATCTCAAATGTATCCAGCAGTCCCATTTATCTCAAACCTTACTTGCACTATTGAGAAAGCGATATACTTTGGTTCAGTACTATATGGATATAGCTGGCTAATACAAGTCAGCTCAGATATATTATGGAATATTGCACATCCTATTATTATCACTGTTGGTGTTCATTCTTCTTAGCAATTTCAAAAATCTTCCAATTACATATTGCTGATGGGGTGAAGACATTAGAGAGACAGAGAATCAAAAGAGGAGACGATGAAAACAAAGAGAACAAGGACATATAGGGAGAGTAGGTAAATGAAAGAGGCAACAAAGAACAAATGTAATGTTGCTGTTTGTATTCATGGAAAAATGCATGAACATTATTTATGCATGCCCTACTAAGGCACTAAGGCAAAGAAGTGTGGAGTTTGGGGTAAGGTGAGCGTAGCAACAGATGCTAATGCAACCTCTGAATGTTGCAAGAAATTAGGGAAAAATGGGATAACAGATGGGTAGATAAGGGACAGAGTTTTATTAAAATTAAGGACTATTTCCCAAGTAATTATTAAAAGCCATAAAGTCTGTTCGAAATGGAGCCGTAATGCTTCTCACTTCCCCCCAAAATGCTATTCATGGCTTGCAAAAACCAATTTTTCCCATCTGCTAGCAAAGTCAAAGAACCCTAATTAATGCATTTGTACAGACTGTACTTTGTCTGCTGCATTTAGACAAAGGAAGGCAGGCTAGCCACACAAATCAACCCATGAATGGACTTTGTAAAGGGACATGGATTTTATTGTGTCTGGCTAATGAATTTAGATTGCATCTGGGTGCACCGAGCAATAGGTACAAGGCTGAGCTGCTGAAGGACTTTTTGTGCATTCAGAAGTGGTTAGCAAACACAGGGGGTGAAGGATGGGAGGAGGCAGGGGGAGGAGTAAGATGGGTGGCATCGGAGCAGCAGCAATAATAGGCTTTTGAGGCCCTCTCCATAAAGCCCTGAAGATTTTTCACAGGGGTAGTTGGCATTTGCGTTCAGGTTAAGAAAAGGAAGGAAAAGCCGGTCAATGCAGGAGGGAAATGGGATCTCACTCTATGTAGAAAATGGAAATATGTTGTTGTTTTTCTACTTTCCCATATCCCAATGAAAAACAACTATAAACTTTAATAAAGGAAATTACAGGTGATTCTCGACTTACAACAGTTCGCTTAGTGACGGTTTGAATTTACAAAGGCACTGACAAAAAAAGGGACCGATGACCACTTTTCACACATACAACCATTGCAGCCTCCCTGTGGTCACGTGATCAAAATTCAGATGCTTGGCAACTGAGCCATGTTTATGACAATTGCAGCATCTCAGAGTCAAGTGATCCCTTTTTTGCGATTTTCTGGCAAACAAAGTCAATGGGGGAAGCCAGATTCACTTAACAACCATGTTACTAACTTAACAACTGCAGTGATTCACTTAACGACTGTGGCAAGAAAACTCGTAAAACGGGGCAAAATTCCCTTAACAAGTGTCTTGCTTAGCTACAGAAAGGTGGGGCTCAATTACGGTCGTAAGCTGAAGACTACCTGTACGGTGGCCCCAAAGATAACATCAGTATGCTTATCATGATTGAGATTCAGGTGAAGTCAGAGAGGAGCTGGTAGAGAATTGTCCAATCAAGTCATCTTGTCACCAGTCCCTATTATTAACATAGAACTAGAGGAGTTAATTTTATATTGTGTGATTTATTTTTCCAGGAATTAGTATAGATGTAATTGTATTTGCTTCATTCTGTTTTTGTTTTTTTTTCTTTTCTTTAAGCTTTGCTGATTGTTGACTGAATATATATTATTGATTGATTGATTGTCACAAGTATATAACCTCTGCCTCAGTCTTATCCTAAAATGAGGGGCAAAACATTAAAAAAAACCCCAAAACTTGGGATATATGGTAAATAAGGATAAGGGAGGACTGGAAATAAGAAATTATTACCACCCAAGTCTCATCTTCCCTCCCAATAGGTCAATTCCTACCATAATCATTGATCTCTAGTAGCATTATAAAGCAACTGTTCAAATTATGTTCCTAAATAAATATATAGCAAAAGATTCTTAAAGTAAAGAATGTGAGTTAACTTCCTTAGAAAAGAAGCTTGCTCACCATTATTGTTTGGTGAATAATCCTACGCTCAATTAGGATTGAGTATGCATCTTACAGAAGAGCTTAGATGGGGATGGGAAGACTTAGATATTTTTTTATTTTTGAGATATTGATTTATTAAGAATTGATGTTTCCCACACTGCTGTTCTGTACTAGGAAAAATGAATTTAATAAATAAATAAAATAGAATGTGCCAATGATGAGAGATTCAGTATAGGGCATATTCTCTCCTCTACCTTGTAGAATCCTTCCACAAAGGGGGGGAATGCTTTTTGTCCTTTATCCACTGTTGATTGCAAATGACAGGTTGGATAGTGAAATAATTGAGTGTAACCTAGCTTGCACATCCCCTTTTTCCAATCACATTTTCACACATTGTGATTGATAATTGGTGAGCTCTTTCCAGAGCAGG
>NW_015387413.1:98114-121017 GCF_001527695.2 Protobothrops mucrosquamatus
ATAGGGCATATTCTCTCCTCTACCTTGTAGAATCCTTCCACAAAGGGGGGGAATGCTTTTTGTCCTTTATCCACTGTTGATTGCAAATGACAGGTTGGATAGTGAAATAATTGAGTGTAACCTAGCTTGCACATCCCCTTTTTCCAATCACATTTTCACACATTGTGATTGATAATTGGTGAGCTCTTTCCAGAGCAGGTGGTGTCCTAGCATATTAATTGCTTTTATTCACACTTTCAGTAAGGTGTAAATTACCTGGAATGAAGATTAAGGTCATGTCTTATTTAGAATCTGCTGCTGGGCAGCACTGAATGCAATCCTCAAACACCAAGGACTCCCTTGGGGATGGTTGGAAGAGACAGATGGAGGAGTGTCTTTGAAAGAAGGAAATATGTGAGTGGTCATTGTAAAGGGAAGATAGGGTAGCAGTAGCCAGTCCTCATGACATTGACTGACACAAGCAGATACACAATGTCATGTCCACAGAGGATTATAGTGGGGAAATATGTTCGCCCATCTTTGCTACAATATTTTAAAGCTACATATGCTCTAAGGCAGGGGTGTCAAACTCAATTTCATTGAGGGCCGCATCAGCATTGCGGTTGCCCTGGGTGGCGGCTGTGGCCAGGGTGGGTGCGGCCTACTGGGTGGGCGTGGATGGAGTGGTGTGGCCTACTGGGTGGGCATGGCCAGCTCTACATCGTTCGCGTTAAGGATGCCTGTGGGGGCCTGGGCAGGAATGGGACAGATCTGAGGGTCTCTGGCAGAAGGGGGTGGGACCAGGGCAAGTGTCAAGGCATGGTGCATTTCTTCATTCCTCACAAAGGGTGACAGCTCCCCAGCATGCACCCAGAGGGCGGGGCCGACATGGCAGGGGCTGGTTCCTTGCTGTTTCTAGATGGCCTTGTGGAGCTAGGACTGAAGGCGTTTCAGCATAGATGGCCACCACAAAATTGTACATTGGCTCCCGGTTGGCCTGGGCCAGGGCCAAGGCAGAGGGGGCCGTTCCCTCACTGTTTCCAGGATGGCTTCACGGGCCACATGAAACCACTTCGCGGGCCGCATCCGGCCCCCGGGCCTTGTGTTTGACATGTCTGCTCTAAGGGATCCATTCTCCTAGAAGGAAAATAAAACAAAGAAACACCGGGGATGACCTGAAAACATCCACAGTATTCCTTTTGCATCGTACAGATATCTTCTCTATTATGTGTTCAGTATATCCATTTCTCTTGCTCAAGATTTCAGAATGAAACGGTAGCTCAGAACTAGGGAAAGGAGAATTGTCACAATAGCAATTGGCCCTTAACAATGTTTGGATCAGTCTGCTGGAAATCTTGTTATGGATCAGTCAGGTTTTTTTTAGTTTGACTCCATTCTTCTACAGATAACTACAACCTGAATTTCAGTGTTTATGTGGCAGATTTGCAGTGACCACCATTAAATGTTTGTCTTTTGTGGTCTAAGACACAAAGGAAAAACAGCAGGATGCCTGTTTCTAAAACCCAGGATTCCTCTTCCATGCAAGCGTGGAAGGTGATTTTGTGGTGTTCTGATAACCATCACAACATCCTGAATAAGCCCAGCAATTCAGGTAATTAATACCCTTTTCCATTCATCAGCATTGCTTTGTGCTGCAACAACCACACCGGAAATACTGCATCCAGTTTGGGTTGCCACAGGGCAAGGAAGATGTTGAAGAATGGGAAAAAATGCAGAAAAAAAGCAACACAAATAGTGAGAGAAAGTTGAAGCCTATGAAAAATAGTGAGCTGGGTATGCTCAGCCTAAATAACTGAAGCTAAAAGGAAATGGAAGAGCAGTCTTCCAACATATGAAGGGTTAGTGATTTGTTCTCCACAGTGCTGGATGGTAGCACAAAAACCACTAAATGGAAATTTTACAGAGACAGATCCTGACCATCAGAGCTATTAAGTAGTGGAACAGCCCGGTTCTTGGAATCATAGGTGCTCCATCAATAGAGGTTTTCAAAAAAAAAAAATTAGATAGTTGTCTGGGATGGTTTGAGGATTGGACCAGAAAGCCTTCAAGGTCTCTTCCCACTCTATGATCTCCCTAATTACAGGGAATGGGTAATCCTCTGGTGCCTGGAGGCCACACTCAAGATGATGCAAAATGGGCAGGACTGCACCAAGCACAGAGGCAAAACTAAAATGTTTTGTTTTCCTCATGGAGTCTAATAGGGAATGCTGGATTTTTTTCTATTTAAAGACTGACCCCACATGTTCACAGGTTTCCTATTGCCAGCTAAAAAGAGATCATGTAGCAGATTTTCAGCAAACACACTATCAAACTGGACAGGGAGGTCAGAAAGAGCCCCAAAGAGGGCCAATAAAAAGGGGTTGAAAGCTGCTGGAGCTGCAAGCTGAAATGGTCAACTTCTTGCTAACAAGAACAATTATTTATAATGCATGCTTTGTCCTTGCCTAATCATAAAGTTTTAGGAGGTGTTTAATTGTAAAATGCGACAATAAAACATCAACAGTAAATTAAAATTAAAACCTAAATAGCCCCAAGAATTTCAGAATTCATCCTAAATCTGATATAACTCCATTTTAACCAGATTCCTAAGGCTATATTATTAATGGCAGGATAGGAGGTTACTCAGAGTAATTTCAATAGTGCTTTGTTATTTCCAAACTTGTCCATTTTTTGCTAGCTTATGTGTCCACTGGAAAGCACATAAATAAGAGTGAGAAAATCTATAATAGAATAGAATAGAATAGAATAGAATAGAATAGAATAGAATAGAATAGAATAGAATAGAATAGAATAGAATAGAGCTGGAAGGGATCTTGGAGGTCTTCTAGTCCAGCCCCTGCTCAAGCAGGAGAACCTATACCATCTCAGACAAGTGACTGTCTAGCCTCTTCTTAAAAATCTCCAGTAATAGAACACCCACGATTTCTGGAGGCAAGCTGTTCCACTGGTTAATTGTCCTTACTGTCAGGAAGTTTCTTTTTAATTCCAGGTTGCTTCTCTCTTTGATCAGTTTCCAATCATTGTTTCTCGTCCTGCCCTCTGGTGCTTTGGAGAATAACGTGACCCCCTCTTCTTGGTGGCAGCCCCTCAAATACTGGAATACTGCTATCATGTCTCCCCTATTTCTTCTTTTCTTTAGACTAGCCAAACCCAAGTCCTGCAGCCGTTCTTCGTATGTTTTAGTCTCAAGGCAAGGAAGGAATAGAGTAGCCAACTCATCAAAGAAAAAAACCCTCAAATCAGCCCTGGTTTAATCATCAAGCAAAATAAATATTGGTAGTCCTTGGGTTACGACCACTCATTCAGCAACTATTCAAAGTTACAATAGCACTGAACAAGAAGGCCTTATGACCAGTCTCGATGTTGTGACTGATGCACTGTCCCCATGGTCACATGATCACAAATTGGGCACTTGACACCAGCTCACAGTTATAATGGTAACAGTGTTTCCCACTCTTGTGATTGCCATTTGTAACCTTCCCTGCTGTCTTCCCCTAAGCAAAGTTGATGGAAGTTGTAACTCACTCCTGCAAGGGGCTTCCATTCCCACTTTTCTTTTCTCCCAAGAAACCCATCCACCCTCCCATAGTATGTAGCACTCAGCCAGAGTGCTCATCAGTCTGTGTTCCATAGCACTTGCCTGCAGCACTCACCTGTCAGCCTGTACTTTGTAGTATCTGTCCATAGTCCTGCCAGCATTCTGTAGCACTCAACAGTGGCACCCATGTGCCCACATCTTGTAGCAATTGCCCAGCCAAAGCTCTTGTCCACCAGACTATTTGTCTGGGCAGAGGATTGGAACTGCCAATTGGTCTTAATCTGTTCTTGCTGCAAATATCAAAGGAGTCTGGGCCTGTTCAGCTCTTGAGTCTTATGCCAGTAGCAGCTGGATCTTCAGATTTCATACCAAAATAAACAGTGTAACCTACAGATGAAGCCACTATTAAAGATATAAAAACAGTAACTAGTCTGCATTTTGAAGTCCTAACAATCTTTTTTTTAATATATTTTATTAATTTTTTACAACGACAATCTTTAGTGCTTAGTGAACAATGTGTTGTCTGGGTTCATATACTTAAAAACAATTAATAATAATTAATTTCTATAATTGATCAATATGTTAGTTGATAATGTATTTCCTTGATCCTCTCTTCTTCTAGTAATATTCTCCTTTTGTCTACATTAAACAAATATAATTCTTAATACATTCAATACATACAGAGTTGGGTATAAACAGTTTTCTAGTATTTATACATATAACAATAACATCAACGTATAACATCTTTTCTAATCAGCTTATGTTTTAATTGTATTTATAGAAAGTCACCTTATTAAGTCATTATATGTCCTGTTTTCAAAATTCTTATTTAAGCTTAACTTCCCCTCAGTATTGAAACCACTCTTATCAGTCATAATTTTCTCAAAATTCATTACCTTTGAATATCCAAACTTTTCATTCAAATACACCGTCTCAATATTTTTACATTTCATATATTTTAAAATTATTATACTACTTATATATCTTATCCCTCTAACTATAGGGCCTCTTTATGACCAAGCTTTATTTATTCTTTTAACCATGTTCAAACAAGTATTTAATCATATAGTACATCATCTAGCAATCTTACTATAAGGCCTCTTTATACCCAAACTTTATATTTTTAACCATATTCAAACAAGTGTTTAGTCATATAGTATTCGATCTGGTAAGTTGAATCACATCTCTTAAATCTAATTCTAATCTTCTTTTGTCAGGTCGCTATCCAAATCAGTAGGTTTAGCTTGCCAAGTTGTATTTTTGTAGATATTGTTGGGGATAAAAAAGACAAATTAAGTAGAATATTCATTTTTTGTCTCCCATGCTTTAATGATTCTCCTGACAGCTCTTTAATCCATTTTATTAAATCTTTTTTGTCCTGAAGTTTGTTTTGAAGTCCTGGAAGGTAAAACATCTTTTTTATTTCCTTTATTGTAGCAATATTTTGTGGATTTTCTTTTGTTTGTATTAAATTGTAGTTCTCTTCATTTGTAGCTTCCATATTTAAGTCATTTTCCTCTGATTTGTATTCTATTGTCTGATTTATTTATTCATTCTTTATCATCATTTTTTGAAGTTACTTAATTGTAAGTTTAGGCTAGAGATATGTTCATTTATGTTATCAAAGTTACATAAATATACATCATCCATTTTGTCTCCCTCCTCTAAGTAGTTTTTCATTGGTACCATAGCCTCTTTAATTAGTTTTATCAAACCAGCCTATCTGGACTAGATGACCTCCACGGTCCCTTCCAACTTTACTAGTATTATTATTATTATCTTAAAATCCAAACAACCAAATCTTGTGTAGTTCTTATCTTTGTATATAGTTTTTGTAATCCAATATGTTTCCAATTATCAAAGAACCACTGAAAACAGTTCTTCTTTTCAGGGGTCTTATAATTATCAGCCAGCCAAAATTTCAGTCCAAAGTGTTTAACCAAAGTGTTTAGTTCAAAGTGTTTCCAGTAACTTCCCCTTTAGAAGATTAACCAAAGGCCAAAGATTGCAGACAGTCTTTAAGTTAAAAATGCAGCTCAGTGTGTTTGTAATTGCCAGGGCGACTTTAGACCCATTAGGGTCCCCTGGTAGGGCGAAACTAGCCGTGGGGTGCAGAGCTCTCCAATCCCTCAGCTGTGTACGCTACGCCGCAAAACCAGAAGTCTCTGAAGTTCTAACAATCTTAATCATATCAGCTTCCATACCTAAATGAAGATTGTATTATAGTGTTCTGTACATAATGGTTTGTTGATTTGTTTTGAGATATTAACACTTCACTTTTGGCTGTTTTGTACATCTCCTGCCTCGATCACTGTAATTTGGGTGAGCTATAAGGACCTGAGATGCTTATTGTCTCCCAATGAGCCTTTTGTTCTTCTTGTTCATTCTCCTTTTTTATAGGGTTTAGAATATACCTCTTTTCAATCTCCCTCTCTAAAACCTCACATTGGAAAGACTGGATTTGTTATAAATCTATGGAGAAGAGTGACTTTTCCTATTGATAGGTCTCTGCCTTCTCCTTCTCCTCCAAGTGACTGATAAGCTTCCAGTTCAGACTAATTTTTGCATTAATACCCAAGTCTTCAGAGTTGCTAAGAGAAGGCCTTTGCCTCATTGCCAGTTCTAGGAAAGATGCTTTGGAGTTTTATGGCCTGAAGCCCAGAAAACACAGATCTCTGAAGATGAATTTCCTTAGAAAAGGAAAATTAGTTATGTGGTTTTACATTTTTGCATCAGTCAGAAATTTAAAACACCATATTTAAAAATCCAAATAGAAAAAGGAACCTTATTTAGTGGGGAAACAAGAGCAAAAAAAATATCCAATGCTCACATAGACATAATTTCAAATAAAAAACAAATTTAATAAACTAAGTAAAGTTTGATGCAACTCTTTTAAGACCTACCTTCCTGAGGGGGGTAGAAGAAATTTATGTATGCTTGATTGGCCACAAAGAGTTGCATTTATGCTTGTCATGCTACAAACCACTTTTTCAGAACCATTTTCCAAAAGTATCTATTCCTAATATCATGGCTGGAAATGAAATTTATGGAAGATTGGCAACACTTTGGTATCAAACCTCTAAGGACAAACAAACTAAAAAGCTTAAACTTTACGATATATAGGAGAAAAAATGGTGGCGTCAGTGCAGGATGTAAACTAGCAAGTGCAATCCAGTTCATACAATCTGAATGTTAAAAGCAAGATGTCCCATTTGCCTTTTTAGCTTTCTTTTCCTCTTTTCCTCCTTGCTCCTTGCTTTGTCCACATTCTCCAGCCTTTTCCAATTGCAGGTGACAATGACAATAGCATAGCAGAAACTTTAGCTTGGTAAAAAGCTAAGGTGAAAAGCAAGCAGTCGCAACCAGATGATGCTCACCTGGATTTGTTCTTCTAATGGAGGAATTCTCAGGATAGCTGGGCTCAATGCAAGGAGAGACAATGCTGGCTGAGGAATTCTGGGAGTTGAAGTCCACAAGTCATAAAAGGGCCAAGTTTGAAGACCCCTGGTGTAAACAGTCACACAAAATAGTCCTAAAAGCTGATGTAAATTGATGTAACAGTACGTCTCGTAACAATGCATGCCCATATGTGCATAGACATTATTGCGCTGGTACATTAAATGTGTAGAAAACAAAGACTGTGTTCATAAAATATTATCATAACAGGTTACCTAATTAAACATTGCTTTAGTAAATCAATATGCCCTCTTGTAATACAGCTTGGATTGTTTATAAACCATTCCTAAACTCTAGGTTTTATACATCCTTGGCAATTTATGGATGATAACAATAACCTGTGAACTGAAAGTAGATCTGCGCATAAAAAGCCTATCAAAATTCTCCATGAAATGTTCAGCCAGAGGAATTGGATGATTTTGTTTTTCAAATTTCTTCAATGGAAGCAGGAATTCTCTAGTATTATCTCAAAGGCAAGATTCCCCTATAATAGTGCACATGGGTGGCGGGGGGGGGGCGGGGAACAGTAGGAGGAGAGACCTCATAATGTCCTCCTTTGGGGTTAAACTAAGTGTGAGAAACAAGGGGCCGGCTACACACTGTGGAGAAATTATTGTGCGATGAAATGCAGGATAGTTACATATATCCCTCCTGACTATCTTATCACTAAGGAAAGAGAAAAACATTACAATCCATCCTTGAGAAACTTCTCTGAAATTCATTTTAGCAGATGGAGAAAGAACTTAGAAGAAAAAATACAGGAGAATTGAAATGGCTTATGTAAGGTCTATTTTTCCCTCCATATAAGTTAAAGTCCTAAATATCTGAAATCCAGGCACTTGCCTGAAGAAATGAATATGAGAAATCAAGCAGCTAAATAGATTTCTTCTCCAGCGAAATAAAATGGAATAATCACTGCCCTCAATTGCTACTTATTAGTTACCAGATATTGAGCCAGCTGTACTACATATTTTCAGTGAATGGCTGAGTAAGAGGGGACAAAGTGGTTTCTAAGAGCGCCACAGTATATTTGTCACCCAGAGAAGAATTAAAGGAAGTAATAAAAACAACAGAAGTGAATAGATTTGCAAAATCCAGTACCTTCTGGCCAAACAACCTCTAGGAAACAACGAGCCGAATACCTGTATCCCAAATTTACCCATTCCAGACATTTTCCCAGAAGATATGAAACCTGCTCTGATGAATTATATCAAGTATTTTAGGAAACAGTAAAACAGAAAATCAAAGTGGAAAATTATGGATTCCTGCTCTTGCCTGTTGTATTGCAGTCATTCTGTTACTGTATAGTACAGTAATCATTTTGAAAGATTAATGTAGGCGGGGGGGCGATGGCCCTTTAATGACTTGTGGACTTCAACTCCTAGAATTCGTAAAGTCATAAAGGGGCCATGATTCCCCACCTCTGATGTAGGCCAATGGCCTAGTGAGGTAATTTGATCCATGTAGAAGTTGGCCTGAGGAGAAGCAAATATGCACTATTTCCCAACAGACCTTTGCAAACTCAGTTCAGAATCAAGACATAAATGCTTGGAAACTGGGGGCCTGTGGTTAAAGAAACAAGCAAATGAGTGTATTTTGCAACTGCTTTCCAAGGTACCATGTCCCATCTGATTTAAAATTTGACCTGAAATCTGAAGAATCCACTTCAGAGGAAGCAAGAGCCACTTGGTCCCAGCTGCTAAGATAGCAGCAGTCTTCTAATTGCCCAAAGCATGGGTAAAAATTATGAAGATGTTGCTAAAGAACAAAAATAGTGACTACTGTACCTTGGATGCACAGACAATGGCTTATCAGCTGTAAAATCAGAAGGAAACCCAGTTACTCGGGAGAAAAAAAGTTAGCAGATCAACAGGTTTTATTTCAGACAGTCACAATGGATTGTCCCTCTGTTGTCAACTTTTCTGCTTGCACTTTTAACTTCTGAATAGTTATATGATGCGCAGAGAACAAGAAGCCATTACTGGACCTGCAGCCTCTTGGTTAGGTATCTGAAAATCATTATAATGTAACGTTTGGTACAGTACTTACAGGCTCTGAAGTATGACTGACATAACTCCTTTAAAGTTGCCATGATGTAAAAGAGATGTGGAGACTCTAGAAAGAGTACAGAGAAAAGCAACAAAGATCATTAGGGGACTAGAGGCTAAAATATATAAGGAACAGTTGCTGGAATTGGGTATGTCTAGTTTAATGAAGAGAAGGACGAAGGGTGACATGATAGCAGTGTTCCAATATCTCGGGGTTGCCACAAAGAAGAGGGAGTCAACCTGTTCTCCAAAGCACCTGAAGGTAGAACAAGAAGCAATGGGTGGAAGCTAATCAAGGAGAGAAGCAACCTAGAACTAAGGAGAAATTTCCTGACAGTTAGAACAATTAATCAGTGGAACAGCCTGCCTCCAGAAGTTGTGAATGCTCCAACACTGGAAGTTTTTAAGAAGAGACTGGACAGCCATTTGTCTGAAATGGTATAGGGTTTCCTGCCTGAGTAGGGGGTTGGACTAGAAGACCTCTAAGGTCCTTTCCAACTTTATTATTATTATTATTATTATTATTATTATTATTATTATTATTATTATTATTATTATTATTATTATTATTATTATTATTATTATTATTATTATTATTATTATTATTATTATTATTAAGACGACAATGACAAAACTTGATCTTATCAAGAAAACTGCAAGGACCTGACCAGGAAGTCAAGAGGAATCAGAACTGACTTGAAGGATCATAACAAGAATAGAAGCAATGTTTAATTACCTGAAACCAGTCCCCAAGCATGCATCATATGAGGAGCCCTTGGATCTTTTCCTGCAATCTGTCCAGTCCAAGGTTGGGGATCACAAAAGCCATAATTTCATTCATCTATTCAAATATCTGTGCTCTTGAACACATCACATTCCATCAATTACAAATCACTACATGGCTTAAAGTAGCTGCTACAAATTATATAAAGGAATAACTTTGAATCATTCGAACTGTGTGTATCAATATATGCCTCAGGGATAAACTGAAGAGAACTATTTTGCATGCTAGTCCCCTCTCCCATGACCCTTTCAGGAAAAAGATAGAGATATACCTTTTCTCCCCCATAGTAGCTATATCATGAGACGGATACCCAGAATTGCCTTCTCTACATGGACATGTCTTTTATCAAGCTACTGCCTTCCTGACAGTGAGGACAATCAACCAGCTTACCCCCAGAAATTGTGGGCACTCCATCACTGGAGATTTTCAAGAAGAGACTAGACATTCACCTGTCTGAGATGGTATAGGTTCTCCTGCTTGAGCAGGGGGCTGGACTAGAAGACCTCCAAGGTCCCTTCCAGCTCTATTCTATTCTATTCTATTCTATTCTATTCTATTCTATTCTATTCTATTCTATTCTATTCCAAAGCCATGCTCTAATGGCAAAGATAAGTTTGCATATTTCACTTAGCAGAAGACAAGAAGCTCTTTCTATAATTCACAATTTGCCATATGTTTCAAAACTGGTGGCGCGAACCTATGCTAACCATCATCCAAAGTCAGATATATAGGTAGTCCTCAACTTACAACCACAATTGAGCCCAGAATCTATGTTGTTACGTGAGAAATTTGTTAAGTGAGTTTTGCCCATTTTACTACTTTCCTTGACACATTTGTTAAGTGAATCATTGCAGTTGTTAAATTAGTAACATGGTTGTTAAGTAAATCTGACTTCCCCATTGACTTTGCTAGGCAGAAGGTCGCAAAAGGTAATCACATGACTCCAGGACACTGAAACCTGTCATAAATGTGTATCAGCTGTCAAGCATCCAAATGTAAATCACATGACCATGGGGATGCTGCAACAGTCATAAGTGTGAAAAATGGTCATAAGTCACTTTTTTCAGTGCCATTGTAACTTCGACCGGTCACTAAATGAATTCTTGTAAGTCGAGGACTACTTGTATATCTATACATCAGGACCATTCTGTTTATTAATAATAAAAAGAATAATAAAATAAGGGTCAGGTCTGGGCAAGAACAAGCAAACTCACTTTTACTCCTCCAGACCATGGGAGACTATCAAGGCCATTCTGTTTAGATTTGGTCTCAGGTTGTTTGGCCTTCCTCCAGGCTGGTGCTAATAGACTCCAATTAAAGATAAAAGCAGAGCTAAGTTTGAATCTACTGAAAACTGAAGAGAAATAGGAATCAGAACTTCTTTATCTAATCTAGCTTTTTCCAACTTGCTGTTCCTTGGCTAGGTTGGACAATAGTCCAAACCTCATAAATTGTTGTATTGCCTGCAGCTGACAAGAATTGGGGTCCAACCTATTTGAAGGATGCAGAATGGAGAAGGCTGATCTAGAGACTGGTGTCCTTTTTTCAATATAAATTAAATTGATCTTGGTGATGAGGACCTGGCAGTCCTATGCAAACTATTACTTAATGATACTGCGTGCACACAATGTATTTACAAGTCCAATCTTACAGATATAACCAAAATCATGTTAGGGCAGTCTTACTGCATCTCATAATCATGTCAGTCTCCAACAAGGTATCTATCAAGCTCCACAAACTCATTTTTTCTCAATAAAGTTCTCAGTATAAATTTTCCACTCAAGCTACTGTTTTCCCATAGGTCAAACAGAACCTAATCAGAGGGTGCCATGGTGATGTCCTTGACCTCTGCAGATGATATGAATTAGAAATACTAAAGATAAATTTGTTTTTAAGCTTTGCCCAACCAGCTCAGGCCCTGCTACGATCAAAAAGTAAGAAAAGCAAATACTGTAGGTGTCATTGGGTGCCATTGACATTCAGAGGAAATGTAAATATAACATGAATTATGAAGTAGACCATGTGGGGCTATTTACTTTTGCTTGTTCTGCAACATTTTCTTATGGATTAAATCCACATCATTACATGTTAGCAAAGGGCAAGGAAGGTCAGGAGGCAAAAACACCCTAAAAATTGCTGTCTGAAGCAGTGAGAATGTATATTCCATACACATACTAATATATGCCATATATCAGAGAGACAGACAGACAGACAGACAGACATCGGCATGTCCTTCTGTGTCNTTATTATTTAAATTTATATACCGCCCTATCTCCCTTACGGGACTCAGGGCGGTGAACAGGCAATAATAAAAATCACAATAAATATTGAATAAAAAGCCTGCTCTAAAATACCCCATATAAAACCCCTAGCAAAGCCCAATCAAAACTATGCCAGGCCGGCCGCATGGAATAGATGGGTTTTCAAGGCTCGGCGGAAGAGTCGCAGGTCCGCAGTTGTACGTAGGTCGGGGGGTAGGTCATTCCAGAGGGCAGGAGCTGCCACAGAGAAGGCTCTCCCCCTGGGGGTCGCCAGCCGGCATTGACTGGCTGACGGCACCCTAAGGAGGCCCTCTCTGTGGGAGCGGACTGGTTGACTTAACTCCTGGTAACCATACGGGAAAGTCCATGTTGGCTTGTTGGTAACAATCATGGTATTACCTGCTTCTAGGACATTGTCAGGCCTGGCCCATCTTGGTCCTTTCCTTAGGAAAGACATGCTCTCGATTTGACTCATAGAGAAAATGTTACTTTTACTAACAGCCAAGTGGTTACAGTAGCAAAGCCAAATCTAAGAGTTTGTGTGCGAAGATTCCCTAGTTAACTTTCCCTTCTTTATTCCACCCCCCTATAATCTCCCCATTGTCCAGTCACATTCGAAGAAGATGTTTTGATAACTGTCCCTGCAACAGTTGGATAGATGGATGGGCACTGCATTCCATTCCCAGGTCTGCACCCTTGGGATGTCTCGGGACTGCATGAAGATCACTTTCGGTTTCCCCCATCTTCCCACAGTTGCCTCTCTGGCCACCCCCCATGACATATGGCAGACTGGCATTTAGGGAATCATAGTGAGCGAAGGATGACAGTTCTGACAGATACTTTTTCAATTGCCTGATGGGATTGCCTGGTAATCTCTCATCAAAATACAAATTCAGTCCAACCATACCTGGCTTCACAATCAACCAAGGTTGGCCAGCTGTGATATATTTCATGCATAAATATATTATACACGTATACACACTATGCATGCATGTGGAGGAGGAGAGAGAGATGCCTTTTAATGAGCTTTTTAATGTCTAAAGAAGGCTGCCCGTGAGATTGGGAACACTGCCTCCCCTGACAAAATGAGAAGGCTTAAAGGCCAAGAGGGAATAAATTGAAGCTATGCAGAAAATCAGGAGGAATATTCAGAAGATTTCACCACATCACACTCCAGGCAAACACACATGGTTCCCAGCTCAGGGACCCTCACTCTCAGGACATAGAAAATAGACTTTTCAAGTTTATAATAAGTACAGCCCTTGGTTAATCAAAACTGTATTTATAAATTCATACAAAGGCATAGCTAGGATTAGAAAACAAAGAGATATTTATTCCGCCAGGGATGTGAATCATAGATCATTCAAGGCAGGCTATCTGAATAGAACCAGAATTATTTGCTAAGTTGTGGCAAAAACAAGCAAAGTTTCTGACAAATGTGTTTGCATTTGATGAAGTAGATGCTGTCATGGAAAACCTAGACCAGAATAAATGTGTTTATCTTAAAAATGCTACAAGACTCTGTTGATTTTGGAACAGCTAACCTTCTGGAAATGTTCCAAATTATGTTTTTCCTTAAAGTGTCAAGATTTGCTGTCTATCATGTTTGACAATTACAGTGCTCAGTACAACTGGTGTCATCATGTTCCTTCCTTCATACAAATCAGAATCTCCTGGTGTGTTCACCACACTCTTAAAGCCTCAACTTGGCAGCCTTGAATATCAAGAGCTAAAGGGGGGAGTTGTTCTGAATGCAGGATAAATTCAGGCATTGGGCATTCTGCTAGATTGTGGCCTGCAATTAAGAAACAAATTCCATTTGCATTCTGTGGTACATCAACTGAGCTCTTCGGACTTTGCCACTTGGTGCAAGGGTTTGGAAACCGAACTCAGGGAGTGAACTTTACTTGATTCTGAAATAAAACAGGCAGAACAAATTAAAAAACAGAAGAGTTTCCTAAATGGAACAGCAGTGTGGGCTTGAGCAAAAAAAATAAATAAATACAGTATATACGGATATTGTACATATGTTAGACCTTTTCTTTCTACAAACAAAATAATCTTGATCAAATATTAACCTCACTTGGCTGTACCCAGTTACTAGGGTGATGCCTAACTCTGTAAATATATCAGAGCTACAATCTTTTTAAGGTGCTGTGGAAAAATCAATATACATTTTGCACAACCTGGATCTGCTCTGTTCCCCTGCTACCACTATGCCAGCTTGGTCAGAGATAGAGGCCAACTCCAATTTTTTTCTATGTAAATAAAAAGTACACTCTGGCTCAAACGGCAGTCCACATCCTAATCAAACTGCAGAGTTCTTCTTATTGGCTTGAACAAATATCAGGACAATATTGGCAAATAGTTACGGGAGAATAGAGGCCTATGGATATATTTAAACACATTTTATACTGAAGCTCAGGTTTTTCCCCTCATTGGGACCAAAGCCTTCTGAATTTCTAAGGCTTTCCCAAAATGGACCCTTCTGCTTATTCCCCTCCATGCAAGGGTATTCCCCTGTACAAAAGGAAACCCTTTGCTCAGGTGCAATGAACTTAATCCAAAATGGGTCTCTAAAATCAAATGATTCCTTTCCCACTCATCCATCCATCCCCACAAGAAAAATCTATTCCAAACTTAATTAGACATTACTTCTAGGTTAATTCTGTAGAACTATATTCATGTTGTGTGGTTTCTTATAGTCTTTCTCAACTGACTGTGAATTTTCCATGGACCTCAGTGTTTGACAGTTAAGCTCAGGCTTCTTATTCCACCCACCTCGTAAGAAAAATCCCAATACTGATTTTTTTATCCTTAAAAATGTATATGTTTAGATAACTATCAAAAGGCAGAGAAAGACATAAGCAACTTAACAAGAATTCTACTCTTTCACTTTTTGGGGGAAGGGGGGATGCTGAGAATGGAAAGAGGTCTCTTGTAATTCTCATGGTGATATTTATGTGAGCCAGATTCTCAAAAGAAATAAATTGAAATTGTTTGATTACTTGCCATCAAGTCATTTTTTTCACTTCTAGTATTATATAGATTATAGTATTTTTTCCATGATGAACCTGGTCTTTCAGGTCTTCCAACAATACGTCCATTGCCTCTGTAACTGAGTCATCCACCCTTGCAATCTTTCCCAGCATTAGGGGAATTTCTCTTGGGAGTTAGGTCTTTGCATAAGGCATCTGAAGTAGGATAATTTGAGCCTGAATATTTATGCCTAAAGTAAGAACTGTGAGTTGATTTATTTGCTGATCTATTTGTTTGCTTTCTTGGCTGACCGTAGAATTCTCAGGAGTTTTCTCTAATACCAGAGTTCAAAAATGCCATTACTATTCCTGTTCTTCAAAGTCCAACTTCTGTTTCCATAAAATGTCACACAATAGCTTGCACTGTTCTGATCTTTGTAGGCAGAAACACAAAATGGCATTTGAATATATTTCCCGAGACCTTGTTCTACCATGTGCTAGTTTGCAGCGTATTTCTTGACTAGATTAGTCCTCTGTCAATAATCCTAAAAGGCAAAGCTATCTACCACTTTGATATCTTTACTGCCTGTTCTAAAGCTGGTTGTTACACTGGTTGTCATTAGTTTGGTCTTTTTTATATTTAATTATGTAATTTTAGCCCAATCTATTCATTTTGTTCCATAGTTTTTATTACTAGAATTTGCATATCCTTTGAATTTTCAAGTCTTAAGGTTGAATAGTGCAGGTTGTTGATATTTCTTCCTTCAGTTTTAAAACCATGTTCATCTTCCAATACAGCTTTTCCCTTAATATATATTCTGCATATAGGTTGAATTAATAAGGGGAGAACACACAGCCTTGTAATATTCTTTTGCCAACCTGGAGCCAGTCTGTTTCCCCATGTTCTGTCCATAATGTGGCTTCCTGGCCTGTATATAAATCCGTCATGAGGACAATGAGATGTTCTGAAATTCCCATTTTCTATGGACTTTCCACAGCTTGACCTGATCAACCAATCAAAGGCCATTTTTTATAATCAATGAAATACACGTTGGCTACTATTTCATATTCTTTGGCTTTCTCAATTATCCAGCATGCATCAGCAATACTGTCTTGTGTTCTTTGGCCTCTTCTAAATATCAAAAGCCAGCTTCTGGCATCTCCTTTTCCAAGTAGGGCTCTAATCTGCATTGGATGATCATAAGTATTATTTTGCTAGCATGTAAAGTTAAGGTTATTGTATCCTAGTCTGCACATTCTATACAGAAATACATACAAAAATAAAATTCTAAAACTCTTCCTGGGTTCCTCTCCCATTCAAAAACAAGAAATTGATGCTGACTATAACATTAGCTTTGACTCAATTTACTTTATGGGGAAATGTGCAAAGGAACATGCTTACATAGTGACATTGCCTCCCATTTGCAACTTGTAATGCAGTAATTTAGGAGGGAATTAAATTACAGGGCAATATAAACCAGGCTGCCAAGTCTAGTAGAGAGATCATTACCCAACACTGGGACCACATTCATATCCACATAACCAATAAACAATGTACAGCCAAGAATACTTTTTGTCCTACAGAATTAATTGTGTCAAACTCAAGGACTTGGACTGGCCACTTCTGGCCTGTTTTCAGCTCGGTGGATTATTCTACTGATTCCCCCCCCCTTCCTATAATGATTCAATCACTCCCATGGTTTTTTTGTTTAGCTATATAGCTCTTGGCTGCTGGAACTGTAGCAATAGCCTGCTTCATAGCACATTTTAAAATTTTTCTTCTGATTTCTTCTTTCTAAATTCTGTTTGACCACCTTAGCCTTTTGTTTTCTTGTTCATTGTTTTGCCTATGTAAATTTTAACCAACCTACTAGATGTATTGGTTGAGCACTCACATAATATTCCCACAAATAGAGATAAACCGCATTTACACACCACTCAAAGTAGACAATGAAAAAGCTAAGAAGGAAACAAAAAAGTCCAGAACACATCCTCTCCAGTGACCAACACTTAGATAAAAAGGGATTAACAACTGGCAAAAATTCAAGCTGAAAACAATACCCTAAGCAAGGAAGTACAGAGGGGTAAACCACACCCCCACCACTGCTGGCAGGACAAGCTACTATATATAAACAGGGAGCAAATCATGCACTCACTAGCATTGATTGTGTTAAATATTTTGGTAATGAAATATCTGCAAGCAAATAACCAAGCTCAGAGAGTAACACAGTTCTACCCTGAGCTACATATATTGTCTTCTATTGGCACACCCATAAACTTCTGTTACTTGTGATTTGTGTAGGACTATTACATCTGGCTACAAAAGTCCAACCATTAGATGGCAGCAATGAGATATAGAAAACTCTTTGTTACCAACTTGTGGTCATCCCTAGTTCTGCAGCTGATATTTGACAGCACTATATTAAAGACCTTATGGAAATCTTGTTTTGGATGCCCAAAACATCTAATTTTGGTCTAGCTATATTCCTCTGCTGATAATCTGGCATATAAATCTAGAGGCAGCACAATTACAAGTGACCATCCATTAATTATTTCTATATTAATTTTAAGGTACCTGTATAAGGGCAAAAAAGGTGAGAAGCCTGCCCCTTTAAGCCCTAGTTCATCTTCCATACAAACAGCCCAAGTGTGATAGTCTAGTGACTAGTTTGTGTGAGTGAAGAGAATTTTGGGTCATGGGAGAAGAGGAAAGTGCATTATGCCCTCTAGAAGAAGATAACCTTTATTGTCATTTTTTACTGTGGGCACACTGGCACACATTAAAAATGAAATTCTGTTGCCTATTTCTTTATTGTTTGCCTGGTTCTTGTAGAAAACATATTTTTTGCAGGATCAGGCTTTTGACTCTGTGCTTCTGGCCATCTGCCCACAATGGTTTAGGTTTCCTGCTCCAAGGGTTTAAAAGGAGACCTATCCAAATATAGCAAAGCGTTGCTAAATGTGTGACTATAGAAGAAATTGTCTTTGGGAGCTTGTTAGGAAGTCTCTGGAGTTAAAGATGCCCTACTTTGTTTGGTATCAACGTGTCGATGTGGCTGCCAGGAAGGGGCAGAATTTTTAATGGAAGAGAACTTGTTTGTTGCTTTACAGCCTGTTAAAAATGTGTCAGAAGGGAATGGGGAGCTAACACTGAGATAATAACTGACAAGGAAGAAATAGTAGGAGGTGGCCATCTACCTTTTACAGAAAAAGGAAGACAGCCAATGGGTCGGTCTTCCTCCCTTTCAAATTGCAATCTAACCAATCAAGGTTGGCCCCTCCAACTTTCTGTTCTGTGCTAGGTCAATGTTTGGTTAAACATGTGTTGTCCAGGATTCAATCCTGGCTAAAACAACATACCACAGAAACCCAGCTCAGAAAAGAAAGGGGAGGTGTTATCTTCTCAATCCAATATCCGTGTAGATATGTGCAGAAGAGTAGAGTTGGAAGTATGGATGTGGAATGGCAATAGTGTGCAAAAATGGTCTCTGTGGCTGGTGGATGCTTTACAGTATCTGGCAGTAGATTAATTTGAAGTGTATGTTCCATGTTTGGCTAGCCAGAAAAATGTTAAAGCTACTTCTAATGTGTTCTCCATTCCATATGCTAACAGTCCTGAGTTATCTAAACTAATTTTGGTCATGACATTTGATTACCTTAGGTTTCTTGTTCAGGAGGATTTCAGTGTTCATGCTGAATCTGCCCAGTTCAGAATAGCTCTGGATTTCATACCACATTACAGCTATGGATCTGTTCCAACTAATCAACTAAATACTTTTTGCCACAGTCAGATTTCCTCATCAGTTTTAATATGGTAACCAATATAAAGCTTTGCAGAATAAAGATCTGTTAAAATGGTCTGACCTAGATGCCTAAAGACTCTTCATTGTATCTTGACTCGGCTTGAATTTCAACATGTTTTGGATGGAGTTGCGCTTTCTCTAAAAAATAGTTTTGCACTTTGAGAGTATTCCTTGAATTTAATGTATGTGGTAAAGAATTATTTTTTACAAATAGTATTAACTTGCCAGTTTCAATAAATCCAGTGGTGGGATTCAAATATGTGAACAACCGGTTCTCTGTGTGGATGCCACTTCTGAAAGTCCATTCTGGGCCTGGGAACAAAAAATTAGCTACCGGTTCTGCTGAAGTGGTGCGAGCTGGCTGAATCTCACCACTGAATAAATCCTGATTAAAACTGACAAACGTTGTTCTAGTTTTGAAAGTGATAGCCTACCTTAATGTGCTGAGGGTGGAATTGTCCTTCAAAAGTACCAGGATGTTATAATTGGGTGGAGAACGCAGCACGAAGACTATTAATAGATGCAAAGTAAATGAATCACACGATGACTAAAGTGAAAGGTCTGTAGTTATTACCAATTGTTTATCAGTATTGGTATTAGCCATTAAGCTCTAAACAATTTAGGATCTTATTATTTGAAAGCCAATCCCTTTTGATGTGGACATATCTGGCCACTAAGGTTAGGAATAGTTCCTCTGCTACTGACAGATTTATTTATCTGTCCTGCAAATCAGGGCCTTCTCCTGCATAGCTCCCAATCTATGGAATATAGTCCCTGAGGAATTGCTCTCACTCTCTTTCTATGTTTAGAAAATTTGTAAAGACCCATTTCTTTCATTAAGCTTTTAACTGTTGATTGATGTTAGTCTTTATTTTTAAAACATTTTGCATTTTGGATGCCTTAGCTAGATGGAATGAATGAATGAATGAATGAATGAATGAATGAATGAATGAATGAATGAAATTGTCCAGCATACCCATCAGATTGAGGAAGGTTATATCTAATGTGCTGATTGATTAGAGAGAGAATCATAGTAAATAAAGATAATCACCATCCTTCTTTTCACCTTTTGGAGATGCTGTTATTTTTTTTTAAAGAATAATTTATTTTTGGTATTTCTAAACCAGCAAACCTACTGAGATTCCTGGCAGTGTATAACTATTACTATTATGCTGCTAAATATTTGCAATAGCATAATTGCAAATATTAACAATAAATAAGCTAATTAAAATAATTAGAAAAAACTGGATAAAACCTTTCTTTTCCTAAGGCTTGCTTTGTGCTCTCTCTCTCTCTTTCTCTCTCTCTCTCTCTCTCTCTCTCTCTCTCTCTCTCTCAAGTCCCTAAGTAAGGTATAATTATTTCATATTAAATAGATGCCAGAATATATTTTAATGTGAACTGCCCATGTCAGACAACCGTATCTTTCTATAATTTCACATCCCCACCCCCCTACCAGGCTAACTTTTAAATTAGCAGAGAACCAATTAAGGCAAAATAAATGAACAAATTCTCCATGTACTCTAAAAGTACAAAGATGATATATATTCAATCACAGAATGAAGCTGTCAAAAATGTAATAATTGGGGAAGCACTGTGTAATTATCTTTCCTGGGAGCTGTATTTGCTCAGGGGTTCAGAGAACAGAAATGTGATTGATCTAGGAATGGATGGATCTGTTGCTTTTTCTCCCACATTCATTCAAATGTCTTCAGTCTCAAAATCTTTCTCTTCCATTTATGGGACATCTTATTTTTTTTTACAAAGTTCCTAAGCAGACGAGCAGAATATAATTGGATATTGCCCCCTGGTCATCACCCAAATTCAATAAGAAGCAGAATTCCCAGCATGGAGAAGACCTCTAACTGTCACATAGCCAACAAAGATAAGAAGGCTGTTATAAAAAAAGAAAAGCTGACAAGCATCGATATTGTTGAATACATAGAGATCCAACTAAGGCTTTGAAGTTCTGAGAATTCAGAGCTCTCTGCTGGAAAGAGAAACTACCGTAGTTTCATTTCCTTCTTTATTTGATTTGTTTAGAACAGCGGTCTTCAAACTTGGCCCTTTTATGACTTGTGGACTTCAACTCCCAGAATTCCTCAGCAGCCTGGCTGAGGAATTCTGGGAGTTGAAGTCCACAAGTCATAAAAGGGCCAAGTTTGAAGACCCCTGGTTTAGAATCTCATGTATCTTCCTCCATGTTTATTAAAAATAGAGCCAGCGTTCATCAATTCTCATTTTAAAATTCGTAACCTTTCTTCAGTCCCTTAGTTAAGGAGTCCCACTCTAATGTAATCACCCTCATACTAGGAGGCCTTTTGAGTTTTCTCCCGTCTATGGATTAGCTCTTGGGGTCTATGTGGCAGATCTGCTCCAACAAAAATGATAGGTCTGTGATGAATAATTAAATTCTCTTGGGACATGTCCAACAGGGGACCTCAGGTGTATATTGAACATAAAGTACTCTAATTAAGTGAAAACCCTCAGCACCCATCTTAATACCACCAATCTGCCTGAGGAGACAATCCTTATATCATCCCAAAGCTCAGATTCAAATTCCTCAAGTTTTCTGTATTTCCAGCCAGACTGGAGTCACTGTCTTTGCAAATGTACTTGGGCTCTTTAAGTCCAGAGTTAGCAGTAAAGAGAAGTAGAACGAAGGCACGGGTGTCAAACTCAATCGTGTCACCTGACGTATTGTGACTTTTTTGCCTTTGCAAAGCCGGGGTGAGCACGACCTGTGCGTGACGCATCCGGCCTGTGGGCTGCCAGTTTGACACCCATAAACTAAGGAAGTTCCCCAGTCTTTCTAGAACAGACAGGCATTTAAAAAACAGTTCTTCCATGGAGAGTCAGCTCAGCCTGCAGTTTCTAGCACTGATCTTGCCAAAATCTTGTTCTGCCAGGTGCCTAGATAGAGGCAGCTACATCATTAGGTCATTTCTTTGAGGTCAGGACATTTTGTGTGCTCTTACGGGCAGGATACTAAATATGTTCTGCAACCATTTAGGATTCAGCATCTCTTCATTCATTCCATTTCTCCTTCTGCAGATCTCCCAACCATAGAAGGGTCATCTCATATTGCTCATGTAAAGATCAGTAGCTTTGCTTGCAAAGGAAAACCTAGAAGAGGTTGGAATATGCCCAAACAGCCTGATCAGGAGCATCTTAAATAATGATGGGACACTGACAGTGCAAAGGAAAAGAGAGTAAAAATGGATTAGACTAGGCTCTTTGTCTTGTTCCCCTGAAAGGGGGGAGGGAGGAGCAAAGTGGAGCATCATATAAAAGGTTCATCGTGATGTTGGTGATAAGCACAAAAAGCAAACTGAGGGGGGGAAAGCAAAGGACGCAGATAGATAAGAAAAGTAGAACATCTGTTAAGTGAATTTTGCCCTATTTTATGACCTTTGTTGCCACTGTTGTTAAGTGAATCACTGCAGTTGATAAGTTAGTAACACGATTGTTAAATGAATCCGGCTTCCGCATTGACTTTGTTTGAAAGAAGGTTGCAAAAGGGGACCCAGCAATGGTCATAAGTATGAACCAGCTGCCAAGCATCTGAATTTGGATCCCATGATCACGGGGATGCTACAAAGGTTGTGAGTATGAAAAATGGTCATAAGTCACTTTTTTCAATATCGTTGTAAGTTTGAACAGTCACTAGGTGAACTGTTATAAGTCGAGGACTTACCTGTAATTCCTTCAGCAGTTCTAAAGGGTAGGGAGATATCATCCTTAAGAGGCCTCAGAATTATGATACTCTCATTGTGAAGGGGACGACAGAGAACGAGGTGGCTGGATGGAGTCACTGAAGCAGTAAGCATGAGCTTAAATGGACTCCAGAAGATGGTAGACGACAGGAAGGCCTGGAGGAACGTTGTCCATGGGGTCACGATGGGTCGGACACGACTTTGCAACTAACAATAACATTGTGGCTTGAGCTCACAAATCTCAACTCCTTTTACAGGAAAGGACTTCTACGAGCTCAGCTGTGCCTGGGATAAAGAAAAAGGCCTTGAGATGAAGAGT